>NC_069112.1:9419792-9719792 GCF_025612915.1 Magallana angulata | reverse complement strand
TTAGGGAGTTAGATATTTTAAAAGTTTTTTGTCAATAACTTGAAAAAAAATAAAAAAATTTGTCATGCATGATGTAGAGAAGTTGATGCCAATTCATTCCGTAGTATTTAATTAAATTTATTTATTGTAATTTATAGTCGGTATTTGCAAAAAAAAAATTGTTGTCAGTTAAGTCCATTTTTGTGTGAATATGCATGTTAAGATATTATAAAAGGGCTTTTTGTAATGCACTAACTGATAGATGCAGCGTGTAAAGATGATTCTATATTAAATTTCCGAATGTTTATATTTATATGTACATTTTCATTTCATTAAGATGAACCGCCTTGACCTTATTTTGTCGTTTGTTTTAAAACTCTGCCCCTTTCTATATTTAGATGCATTACGAGGCTCAGTTAACCGATCGAAAACAGAGCCGCTAGCTGTATGTATTCAGGCCATCGACCAGACAATAGTGCAAGTTTTTCTAAAGCGTTTAACGCCCCATTTTTTATTGTAACGAAAACATCTTGAATTGTGCATGGTAATTATTTAAAATCAACTTTCCTACAATACACGGCCGTTTTATAAAGCAGATGTGTATTACTGACATGACAAATGTAAGCGATCAATTTATATTTACAATATGTGTACATGTGTTGAGTATCGCTAGGAACAGGAAAACTGTGCAGCCATGTACATGTAACCCCTACCCCCCCCCCCCCCATTTATACACAACAAAGGTTGGGGATTAGGATAAATTAGATATTATGATTTCGAAATGGTTTTAAGAAGTACTTTTATCATATGTGTTTTTGATCTGATTAATCTTGATCTGAAAAAATGTACATGTACTTTCCTAATTAATGCATTTTCCTCTACAACAAGTCATGTCGAGAGGGGATGCTCCGCTTTCCGGTGCCCTTGTTTATAAATGTATTCGCTATCTTCCGAAGAAAAAATGAATGAAAAAAAAGTTGTTCAATGTTCATCAAAACACTGTAGCCCTAGCAATCGAAAATAATTAAGAAACTGTATATTGATAGACTGACACTTTAACAAACATTCAATAAAATGAAGACTCAATGACTGCATTCTTTACCATCTTCCGTTTTGGGTATTTTGAATCACGCTTGTACGCTATCGATATGTTTACATATATATAAATAACCATGTAAATAGACACTATAATACTAATACTATACCGTGGTCAGGTATCATTACAATACAAAATATGACGCAGCTACGACGGAAGACCTAATCGCTGCTTGCAACGAGTGCATATCTAGTTTTAGACAAATCATTGTAGCATTAAGATGAGTGTCTCTCGAACTCTGTAAATAGAATTTCCTCAGTTCCCATTCAGCACAAATGCCTTTAATTCACTCTTCATAAAGCCAATTACCAATTTCTAAAGAAACTTACTAGTCAAAACATGTAGATCTCTATACATACTTGTTTTTTTTAATGAGATTTTAAACCATTCATATTTTGCTAATTCTGGTGTAGAGTATTCAATGTCCAATCCGCCTACTTTTTGAGTTTTATATCTTCCCTATCTTTAAATCGCATCCCTTCTGATTTTATTTTTGTGTTTATTACTTGATATGAGTAGGGAATGAGAACAGCTAAACCGTAAACTATTGCTTCAAAAGTTTAATTAAAAAAACCAACTTGATTGTGGTTTTTATAAACTTTAATAGTTTATTAACAAGCTTTTGCTTTGCTTTGTTTTGTATTTTTTTTAATATGAGCAATGAACAAAATTGTTCATGATACAATGTTATTAGCAGTCGTTTAGAAAAAAAAAACCCAGAGATATATGCATGATATTCAAACAGTTTTAAATTCTACCAATACAATATATAAAATCAACCAAAAAAAAGTTTGATAACACTACATTCTATGCATGTTTTTACATATGCGTAAGTTGATATCTGTAAATGTTTTGTACAGTTTATAAAAAATACTTTAAAAGATACACTTTTCTTTGATGTTTTCATTAATCGAAACAAAAAAAGGCAACACGTTATAGATTTTGAAAAATAATATATATGATCGAGTCATACCTTGTTGCCATTGCATACGCCCCCAAAATGCAAGTTATCAACGGCAAGCAAGTATAAATAAGAAGTCGTGGTCACATGACGTGTCATCGCTTATCTCAGATATCTTAATTGTTGATGGTAGCCAACGGAAGCAACACTAGAAATTAAAATTCCAAATCAAATTTATTATATGTGGCCCTTTTCCTTTTCGCTGAAACTTTTTAACTATCGTCAGTTATTTACGAATTAAGTTTATTGTTGAGATTTTGAAAATATGTTAATTGTTTTAATTTTGTTTTGAAAATTTACTCTACCTTAGATACATTTAATAAAATCGAGGAGGGATGTGGTAAGTTTATTTATTTATTCTTTTTGGCATTTTAGTTTTTATATAAAACTTCAACATTACTTTTAATACTGCCCTAAAAAAGTTTTCTTTATGTAAATTTTATCATTTGGCCTGTTTTAAAAAAAAATGATGCTTCGTCTATGGTGTATGCACATTTCATTTAAAAACGTCAGTCAGCTTGACCTAGCGGAAGATTGTATTTGCTGACATGGTCGTTTTTACGACTATCGAGCATTAAAAAAAATGACTTTCATAGAGATTGTTGGCTATCGTGTTTTAATATCTTGTTTGTCAGTAGCTTGCTTCGATTTAGAAATTGACAACTAGGTATTACATGCCCTCGCGTCAAATCAACTGAGATAAAAAATCCATATATATGGTGATGAAGGTATATTGCTATAAAAGTATAGATAGTTGACGATTTTAAAATTTAAAACATCACCAAAACAGAATACTTTGCATTTGTAATATGACTCGTTTCCAGCATTAAACTTAAAAAGAAAACAAAGTTTACTGTGAATAGTTCGATGTCCTTCGTTAGTCTAGAATAAACATTATATAAACATGTATCTGTCTTCCCACGGTGAATAACTGTATCACAGGTTGACATTTTGAGATAAACAACTATCATGTAAACATTGTAACTTCTCCTCTAAACTTTACACAAGCGATACTGGGTCCAAAGTTTTGTGTCAAAAAAAAAATAGATAACCTAAAAAAAAGAACACATACCATTAAAAAGAACATGAAGTTAGTATTTTTTTTACACTGCTATAGGGATCAAGCGTTAGCACACTTTGACGTGAATTTAAGTCTTTAAGTGGACAGAACAGAAAATTCCATATGTTAAAATCGAATGATAATGTTCGTGTACCGAACACCACAACATTTACCAATCGTGGTTTTGTTGTGTGCCGACAAAATAACTAGTTTTCTTTCAACTCTGTCTCAGTGACCATGCTGTGCAGTGAAGCGTACTTAAAAAAACATTTATCATTATAAGCAACATCTATCTGAAGATTTTTTGAGATGTCCGTTTGATCAGCGCTCTAGATACGCAAAGCTACAATTGTGTCTCTCTCCGCAGAGTTAACTAGTATTAAGAATTTGTATTAACCAGAGAAGGAAGGACTGAATTAAATTTAAGCATTACAGTTGCTATTTTAACATGGTTAAGCAATATAAAAACAATAGCGAAATTTTACATTTCAAACTATCTGATTAATCATGCATAAGCAGGCAGCAGATATTTATATCTGAGCATAGTTTAATAATTAAAAAAGTATATGTAAAGACAAATCACCACAAACCAAAAAATAAATTAAAAAAAAAACCAAAACAAAAAAAAACACCAAACAACCCCAAATTTTTTAAAGTGATTTGCAAGATCTTGAATTTTTTTTTTTTTTACCAACCTTCAAACTAAACAAAAGTAGATATCAGACAATGGAAAAAAAACACATCAAAATACTGCTAGTACTCAGTGGGAAAATTACATTTTGCTTTGCTGTTGGCATATATCATTAGTATCATTTATGAGCTATAAGTATAGTGATTTATAACTTTAGAGTAAAGTTCGCAATAATAACTTAAAGGTTTTTTTTTTTAATTTTAATTTTTAAAATCAACAAAATATTTGTTGTTGCAGTTTTTAATGCCATATACGTTATCTTAAAATGGTGTCGTCAAAAGGGAAATATGCAGGTATTAATAATAAAACTAAAAATAATAATAATATTATTACTTATTAGGTTAGTTACTGACTCACTACGGAAATATATTGGGTTGATCAATCTCATAGATGGCGAGGCGAAGCCGAGCCTTCTATGAGATTGATCAACCCAATATATTTCCGTAGTGAGTCAGTAACTAACCTAATAAGTGTTTTGTTTTCTCGAGGACTATCAAACGACATATTTATTCACAAATAGCGATGATCTACGCAAATCCATGTACAAGATGCCTAGGGCTAACATCTCGTCCAATTTAACTAATTTAAACTCTTCAAAATTTTCAATCTCACCTTTCAAATACTCTTTCAAAATCCTTGCTTCACCCATGTTTACTTACAATGTTTTGTTGCTATTCAATTTTAAATGTTTTCTCCCTTTCATCTGCAGAGATTTGAGCAAATTTCGACGCTGTCATTTTGTTCTGCTCCAGACAAAACAATGTGACGTCAATATTCTAAGGGCAACTACTCTAATTTCAAAGAATTACAAAGGGCAACTACTCCAAATACTTTAAGAACTTACGGCATGCAGTTTATGTATAAAATACTATGAAATGTATAATGAGTAAAAATGAGTAAGCGAAGCGTCGACCAATGACGGCCATATTGCCTAATATTATTTCTCACAGAACAAATATAGAGATATATGAGGCAATCACGTGCTATGGTTAAACCAATGAAAATGTGACATTTCAGTCAAAGGGAAAACAAATACTAATAAAGCAACGCTTTTTGGAATAAGCCAACTTTTTAAAATAGTTTAAAATGAAATAAAATGGTAAGGATGTGGTGACTAATGTTTGTTACATTTAAAGCATCAAGATGTTTACATTGAAATTTTATATGTTTCTGAAAATCAATCCTAGGCCTTCTTCATTTCGCCAAAAAAAAGATACACAATTTCAGATCAATTCCTACTCAATATCAAAGTTGTATATAGCGGCTCCAGCACGCATATTCACTAATTTTCTTTAAACAACAGTCATACCGTTCGGATGGCTTTTTACTTTCCGGACTATATTGCGAACAAGAGTAAAGGTTAAATTAAAAATCAAATATAACCCTCTGAAAATAAATTGATAATAACATAGTGTCGTGTCGTGTTTTTGACTTTATATGGGGAATGTTTTACTCGCTTGCAGTGTGAGGACCCGTTTTGCAATGTCCAGTCCAAAAGGTTTGGGACTATTGCTCTGAAAATAGAGGCAGGGAAGCCTTCAGAAAATATTTATAACTGTACAAAAAAAAATCTGCAACTGTTGGATATGCCGAAAACGACTTTTAAAGTAATCATTATATTCAACATTTTGTAATGTATTTTGAATTAAATAAAAAAGGCGATAAATGTATACATTGCTGTGAACCATAAACCTGAACAAAATATTGAGATCAATAAAACAAAATTACTACTCTACTTTATCAAACAAACTATGACTAATAATTCCTCTACTAATATTCTACACTAAACAATTTAACTCATATATATTTAATTAAACACACATAGACTGTTAACAAACCTATCTGTCCTTTCTGATATATTTCATTTTATCAAATAAAATATACAACATGTCTACTTTCCCCTTTGCTCCAATTACTTTCGTCCTCGAAAGCTCAAATTTCAAAAAAAAAAAAATTTAAGAGGAGCATTGTGAAACATTATACCGGTATATAACCAAGAGAAAAAAAATAAAACTAAGACTCATTATATACCTACAATTAACTAAGTACATCAGCAAAGTATTGAGGGGAGAAAAAAAATACATGTTATAAGTGATTCTTTAAAAAAAAAATCAAATACAATAACCCTGAGTTGATTCTCATGATATACAAAACCATGAAAATACCATCACATTATAAAAAAATGACTGAATACAAAAAAAAACCTGAGAAGTTGAGAGAAAAAAAAATGTGTGTATATATATATATATATATATATATATATATATATATATATATATATATATATATATATATATATTTATATATGTCACGGGGTCGTTATTCCTCGTACAAAATACATAAATAAATAAAAGGATGGTCCAGTTTCCAACATTACTTTATTATGGCATTGGTGAATAATAATGATGATAAGAAGGTGACCTGAAATGAAAACACTCATACAATTGACGCATACATTTTTATAATATTTAGATATTTTAATTTTAAGATAAAAACAATTAAAGAAAGTATTTCTCACCAAATTCGCCTTCAGTAAAACTTAATAGTAATAGTTTGAAACTAGTGACAATCTCAAACTATTAAATCAGACCAGTTGTAAAACTGTCGCTGTCTGCTGGCAAACGAGTTATGTTCTAAAATCATGGTGCAAAGCATTATAAATTAAGTGTTATCACTCACACTTGCGCACTGACCATACACACCCATGAAAACCTGTTTTTCCACTACCAAATAAAGACATACAGTAGCTATTACCGTATTTGGTAAATCACAACCCAAAATAACACAATCACGTAACAGAACACGAATACCACTCAAACACGAGTAAACTATGAATGAGTTAATAATGAAATGTATGGATGAATGAATGAGTAAATAAATGAATTACTAAATACTAAATTATACTCAATTGTAGCCCTGTGACACACACACACACATATATATATATATATATATATATATATATATATATATATATATATATATATATATATATATATATATATGTGTGTGTGTGTGTGTGTGTGTGTACTGTTTGAAAAACAGCAAGTATAACCAGATTCAATAACTATTGGTAATCTTTATTGAATGTAGATCTGATGTAGATCTGAAGTGGTAAATTGCTGAAACAAAATATAAACAATTTATGAATACATGGGATAATATGCAAACTGACATTTTAACAATTCACACAATAATACATTTATATCATATATGTATATATATCATAGTTCTCATAAGAAATAAATTGACAATTATCAAAATAGACGAATTCCAAAATGTGCACCCAGTATTGAAACAGTAGCCCGAGGGAAATTATGGAATGTAGGTAAAAAATGGAAAACAATTTAATTGAAAAATATAAACAAAGAAATCACACTTTATAGGTGTGCTGTGTACTTATTAATGACCAGTAAATCATATAAATAATGAAGGTATCCTTATATGTTTAACATCAACAAATGTAAACACGAGAAAATATGGCGCCTACAACCTACTACAGTAACAGTCATTACGAGGGTGCTTATGTTTGCTTATATAAACATGTCATGGCAAAAACAACAAATAAAATGAATATTTCATATATCTAAATGCATATGATACTTACAATTTGAGGGGACAAGGATGAAACATGGAATATGTTGGTATAGAAAATGTGTAGCACTGCGGCGGGACCGCACGTATACAGCGTGAAAAACTAAACATAGAAGAGTTCCACATAAAGAGGAATAACTCTCAGACTGTACAATACAAGATCAAGAGAGATAACTCTTGGTTCCACTACACTCCCCGCCTGGCATCTTTGAGATGCCACTACTCATATGCATGCACAAAACATTTCAAAATTGTGATAAACTAGTTGATAAACAATACATCTCGTGATCACTTGATACATGAATCATAATACAAGTCAATGTTTACAAATTCATTGTTAACAGTCCATTATTCACAGTCCATAAGTTACAGTCCATTATTCACAGTCCATAAGTTACAGTTCACATCTAGTCACTGTTCACTTTCTATTAGCAACACGAGATCATGAATTGGTCGAATGTAAAATGTTGGTTTTCCGGCTCGAATAGTTCGCACAACAACTTTTCTCACGATTCCATCGTCACTTGGAAATACGCGGTCGATAATACCAGTTGGCCAGTTGTTCCGGTGCTCAGCGGGATCTTTCAACAGTACCACATCATCTTCTTTAACGTTTCTGGTTTTGCTTTTCCACTTACGTCTACTTTGTAGGATAGATAGATACTGCTTACGCCACTGATTCAGAAAATATCTGCAAGGATTTGGACACGTTTCCATTGCGCTCTGTAAACGTCTTGTAGACTGAGTGAATCAGACACGACTGGTAGGAAATCAACTTTTCCGGTGAGAATCATAGTTGGTGTAAGAATCATTGGGTCATTTGGATCCGAAGGTATCGGTGCTATAGGTCTAGAGTTTATGATGGCACAAACTTCACATAAAAATGTTGCTAATGTCTCATGTGTTAGAGGTTTACCACTAGATTCCAAAAGCATTGAATCAAGGATTTTCCTTGTCATTCCTATGACTCGCTCCCAGACACCACCCATATGGGAGGAATGTGGGACATTGAAAATCCAGGTGATGTAGGATTTGTCCAGGAACTGTTGAACTGGTCCCTCTTCTACTTTTATCGTGTTCACTCTCATTTCCTCAGCAGCTCCAATGAAATTGGTGCCTCGGTCAGATCTTATTATCTTCACTGGGCCACGGAGTGATAGAAATCTACGCAGTGCATTTATAAAACATGAACTCGACATCTCTTCAATAACCTCTATGTGAGCTGCTCTTGATGTTAAACAGGTAAACATCAGTCCCCATCTCTTGCTGTTTGCAGCTCCTCCTCTAGTTCTGCGGGTACAGACTTCCCATGGTCCGAAGACATCAATTCCAACAGATGTGAAAGCTGGGCCTGGTGTGATCCTGTCCTCTGGTAAGTCTGCCATCATCTGTGTTTCGAGGCCACGGCGAAGTTTTCGACAAGTCACGCAAGTGTGAATGAAAGATGAAATCATGCGCTTGCCTCCCAGGATCCAATAACCTGCCGTACGAAGTGCACCTTCAGTGAATAATCTCCCCTGATGTTTGACTTGCTCGTGAAAATGACGAATCAAAAGAACAGAGATATGACTGTTCTTGGGAAGAATAATTGGATTGATTTCCTTTGATGGTAAAATTCCAGCAGCTTTGTTCAATCTTCCACCAACACACATTAGTCCATTTTCATCTAAGAATGGTGCAAGTGTGGATATACTTGTGTCTTTGTTCAGAGGTTTTCCAGACTTTAAACTGTTTATCTCTTTAGAGAAGAATTCTTGTTGAATCTGTTTTAGGACAAAGGTCTCTGCTTCACGAATTTCATCATAACGGGTAAGTTGCATAGGTTTCTGGTCACGACAAGCTCTAAACCTGCGGCAAACTCGCTTGAGACAAGCAATGCCCGTAATGAGACAACTCCAACGATCAAATCGATCAAATTTCTTGGTAATGAGATCAGATCCTGTTGTTGTAATGGTAACGTCAGTTTGTGAACATATTACTGGTCTATCGATTGGACGGACTTCTCTGTCACTATCAGGTTCAACAAGTGGAAACTGTGTAGGTTTCATTTCCGTCACATCACACAACCATTGTGGACCAGTAATCCATGGTAACCGCATAATGTTGATCACATTAGTGTTGCATCTTGTACAAGAATCTGCAGGATTCTTTTCACTGGAAATGAAGTTCCATTGATTGGCATTAGATATTCGTAGAATACGATCAACTCGGTTGCTTACATAGGTGTAAAATCTTCGAGTCCTATTACCAATGTAGCCTAACACAACTCTGCTATCTGTGTAAAATCTCATGGTTTGCAATGGGATGCCAAGTTGTACAGATATGATCTCTGCGAGTTCCGTTGCTAAGACAGCTCCACACAATTCTAGGCGAGGAATGGTGTGGCCATTAAGAGGTGCTAACTTGCTTCTTCCCATGATGAATCGAACGCTTGTTTGTCCATCACTTACAGTTTTTATATATGCTGATGCTGCTATTGCCTTTTCTGAAGCATCTGAGAATATGTGAACTTCTGCTGTCTGAGCTGAACTAACAGAGGTGTGAGACATCATACGGGGAATGGCGATATCACTGAGACAGTGAAGAGACGATTGCCACTCCTTCCACTTTTGAAGATTATTGACAGGTAATGGTTCATCCCAGTCAACTCCTTCAGGTGTGCATTCTCGGAGAAGTATTTTACCGCTGATGATGATTGGTGATATGAAACCTAATGGGTCGAATAAGCTGTTTACAGTTGAGAGCAGACCGCGACGAGTAAAAGGTTTCTCTTCAGTAGGTACAGTAAACACAAAAGTATCGTCCTTCAGTCTCCAACAAAGTCCAAGAGATCTGTGTATCATGTCATCACTATCTATTTCTTTCAGCTGTTCTCCATGATCACTGACATCAAAAGCGTCCATCACAGCTTGTTTATTGGACGTGATTTTGTGAAGACGAATCTGACCTTCCTGTTTCATGGTTGACTGTGTTCGCTTCATCAGGCTGATAGCATCTGATTCATTTGGTAAAGAGATTAACCCGTCATCAACGTAGAAGTTATGCTGTACAAAGTTTTTCACATCTCGATCAGCGTGTTCGACAGTCTTAAGGAGTCCATAAGATGCAATAGCAGGCGACGGACTGTTGCCGAATACATGTGAAGTCATTCTGTACTCTATCATGATGTCATCTGGGTTGTTTTCTTTATACCAAAAGAAACGTAGATAATTGCGGTGGTCTTCATCAACACGAAATCGGTAAAACACCTGCTCTATATCTGCTGCCATCGCCACCTCATCCTTCCTAAAGCGAAGTAAGATCCCAAGAAGACTGTTGATCATGTCTGGACCAGACATGAGTACTGAATTGAGGGAAACTCCACCATACTTGGCTGACGAGTCGAAAACGCCTCTTATTTGATCTGGTTTCTTTGGGTTACGAACGCCAAACAAAGGTAGGTACCAGCAACCTGTGCTTGTTGGAGGTGGCGCAACTTCTGCTGCTCCACTGTTTAGAACTTTCTCCATGAATTTCACAAACTGTCTCTTCTTTTCTGTATCTCTCTGTAAACTGTTGTGTAGTATCTGAGCTCGATGTAATGCCTGAGGTCTGTTGTTAGGAAGATCAGGTTGGTTCTCTCGAAAAGGAAGAGGTGCAGTCCACATGCCGTCCTTGTCTTTAGTGAATGATCTATCCATCAACTTAAGGAATAGTCTGTCTTCTACCGATAAACCAGTACAATCATCTTCAGGGGTCTTCATGAAGACATCTTCACCATGAAATTGAAAGTCACGCTCACCAATTATATAGTTAGACACAAGTGTTTGCTCTTTCACATCAATGTTGTTCTGACACGGTTGACTGCATGTAACTCTACCATCATTGAGAATAGACACTTTGTTGACATTCACTGAGGTTCTTCTATGAAGTTTACCGAGACAAACTTCACCAATTATAGCCCAACCAAGACTAAGTCTTTGAGCGAATGGTTCCCCTCGAGGTCCAGTGATCTGCTCTTCAATGTGATGGGCCTCAATCAAGTCTCTACCAATAAGGAGCTGTATTTTTGAATTCACATCAAACTCAGGTATACTAGATGCAATTCTGAGAAGGTGAGGGTAGCTCTTAGCAACTTCTGGTGTAGGAATTTCAGAGGTTTCGTTAGGGATGTCATCACATTCCATCAGAAGAGAAAGGTCCATTGTCACAGCTGTGTCCAATGATCGTAACTTCAAACCATGTGCTTGCCGACCATTTTGGGCTGTCTTTCCCATACATGTAGTCAAAGTGTAATGAATGGGTGAGGACATAATGTTCAAGGCATCAAATAGTTCTGGAGATGCAAGAGACTGGTTACATTGGTCATCCACGATTGCGTAAACACGATACATGTTGTTAGGACAGTCTGTGTGAAATACATCCACAAGGAAAATTTTGCTGCATGATCTGCCTTGATAATGGTCGCCACAGAATGTAGTACACTTGACACTAGTGTTTGTTGAAGCTTTCATAGGTACAGGCGATATGTTGTCTGTTTCTGACTTCATGGTTTGTAGAGCTGAGTTATACATTTTCTCCCCGCCATGCATGCTTGGGCTTGATGATGGACCTTTGTTTATATGCAAAGCTGTCGTATGATAAACACTCCCACAAGCAGTGCATTGGATTTTGACTTGGCAGTCTTTTGCTGTATGACTAGTTGAGGTGCAACATCTAGTACAAATGTTTTTACTTTGCAAAAAGTTCTTGCGTTCAAAGAACGGTTTCGCACGGAAGGCTCTACAATCATGGATGCTATGATCTGCCTTATGATATGGACAGCGGGCGTTGTTGTTGTTGTCTGTTGACACCTCAGACTTTTTGGAGTATACCGGTCTCTTGAGAGCTGGTTGTCGGCTGTTGGTGAATACAAATGCCGGATCATTTCTGATTTCACTCATTTCGCGTACAAATGTCACAAAATATGAAAATGGTGGGAACGGCACTTTGTTTAACTTTTTGTAATTGGAGGCTTTGGCGATCCATTTTTCCTGCAGGTGAAATGGTAATTTGTTGATGATAGGATTCACTCCAATTGACGAGTTAAAATACGATAGACTTGTAGAAAATGTTGAATTGGCCATCAGTGATTCTATCTTAATGAGAATGTTTAACAAGTCATACAGGCGTTTGTTTTCAGCTGATGTCACTGGTCGGAAGTTTTCTAGCTGGTGACGTATAGACGCTTCGATCATTTCTGGTCTCCCGTACATCTCATCAAGTCTTTTCCAGATTATTTGAAGTGCTTCCTTAGGTTTACCAGGATTTGCATTGCGAATTCCAATTGCTGTAAGTTTGGAATTGCCAGTGAGTCTATTTAACATTAACTCAAGTTCTTCATTACAGGAAACTTTTAGTTCACTGATAATATTGGTAAATGTTTCCTTCCAGGCATTGTACGAATCTGGCGAGTCATCAAAGTTTGAAAAACGTTCAGGAAGCATTTGCTTTTTAATCATAAGCAGGGCCATTTCAGATAGCACATGAGGCGATTCAGTTGTGGGTATCTGGACATCAACAGGATTGGAAGGGATGTTTTCCACAAACTTCTGTGTTCGTTCCCCTGAACTCTCTCTCTCAATGTCGGCAAGGTCTTGCTCCATTGAAAGTTCATCATCACTAGCACTCTGTTCTTGTTTCAGTAAATCTAAGTCAATGTCCAACTCACACTTTTTTCTGTTCATTTCAGCTATGCGTATTGATTCATCTTCCTCAAGGCGAAGTTTCTGTTTTCTTAGCTCTGCTTCTTTTTTCATTACTTCCAACTTCCGCTCTTTTCTTCTTTTCTTCTCAGTGCTGGTTGTTGATATTTCTGAGGCTGTTTCTAAGAGGTCTAATTTTGCAGCTTTAATGTTGTCTAAGGCCTTGTAAACCACTGACTTTCCTTTCTCGAAGTCCTCGGTACATCGTTTCATCTCACTTTTACCTTGGTCACTTCTAGAGTGTCTTTGTAGAAAGACAAGGTACTGTTTAATACTGCTGTGAAACTCACTGAATGTGTTCTCTATATCACTCTGTAAGATTTGATATTGTTCAATGTTTCTGTCACATTTTTGCACACGTAGAATGCATTTTTCGACTTTCCCCCATGTTTCGAATATAGGTTTCTTATATTTTGAACATTCTTCTTCAAATGCTAAGAGTCCTTTCTCACTCAAGATAACATCACGTTTATCCTTGGTAGAGGTGTTGTTTTCTTCAATCTCGTTCTGGGAATCACCGTTCCGTGGTAAGGGGAGCCCTCCAGTAGCCATGTATCCTTGGTGTGTAAATTCAATTTACTGTACTGTTTGAAAAACAGCAAGTATAACCAGATTCAATAACTATTGGTAATCTTTATTGAATGTAGATCTGATGTAGATCTGAAGTGGTAAATTGCTGAAACAAAATATAAACAATTTATGAATACATGGGATAATATGCAAACTGACATTTTAACAATTCACACAATAATACATTTATATCATATATGTATATATATCATAGTTCTCATAAGAAATAAATTGACAATTATCAAAATAGACGAATTCCAAAATGTGCACCCAGTATTGAAACAGTAGCCCGAGGGAAATTATGGAATGTAGGTAAAAAATGGAAAACAATTTAATTGAAAAATATAAACAAAGAAATCACACTTTATAGGTGTGCTGTGTACTTATTAATGACCAGTAAATCATATAAATAATGAAGGTATCCTTATATGTTTAACATCAACAAATGTAAACACGAGAAAATATGGCGCCTACAACCTACTACAGTAACAGTCATTACGAGGGTGCTTATGTTTGCTTATATAAACATGTCATGGCAAAAACAACAAATAAAATGAATATTTCATATATCTAAATGCATATGATACTTACAATTTGAGGGGACAAGGATGAAACATGGAATATGTTGGTATAGAAAATGTGTAGCACTGCGGCGGGACCGCACGTATACAGCGTGAAAAACTAAACATAGAAGAGTTCCACATAAAGAGGAATAACTCTCAGACTGTACAATACAAGATCAAGAGAGATAACTCTTGGTTCCACTACAGTGTGTGTGTGTGTGTGCTGTTAAGCTTGTTAATATAGAAAAACAAAATTTGGTTAGTTACAAAGAAGACGCCTGGTAACGTTTTGTGATTCTGTTTGTTTTTAGTTTCGAAAGAAAGAAAAAAAAATTAACATTTAACCAATTCCATAATGAAAATTATCAAACAAAAAGAAATTAGGAGAGCTTTAAAGTTAATCCTTTTTTGTTGGTTAGTCATTGAAAGAAATTGCCCAAATTAATAATGCATTTATTGTAGGTGGAATGCATATTTGTTGTGGATAATGATTACATAAGCTTTGAAGGGTTGTTTTAAAATGTATAACTTGTAAGAACGGATTGACAGACAATTTGTGAGGGATTTGTATGGTTGTGTTTGTTTATCTGTGAGAGAAAACTCTGACCATTTAGTAATGACTTTACAAGACGGATACTGAAATATCAGAAATAATTGGTTTGGTTATGACAGAGTATGAAGGACAGAGTGATACATGGGTAACAGGAAGGAACTATAACACAGTTTCCACAAGAGGTTAACTCTAGTGCTATAATTGACCCCTTCTGCGACCTAGATTTGTACAAAAGATATGATACTAATAAAAGGATAACCAAAACAATGACCGAAATGATGACCGAAGCATGTACCCAAGTAAACTTAATAAATTCATCAGAAGTCTCTATGAGAGCTGCTTCACTACTGGGCTTTCTACATATAAACGAAGGGACATTTTGAGAAGATGCATGGTGCACCTTCTTCAAAACTAACAAGGTGGTACAATTGTTCCTCACCTTGATACGTTATACAATACATAGCACAAAACATATACCTGCTACACTTAGAGAAACTAAGGTAATGATATATGAGGTATTAGGCCATTCTCGAAGAATTTCAATCTGACCGTCTAACATGGTTTCAGCAAGGGACTTAACAATTTTCTGCTCCTTCTTAACTGCATTAGCTATTTTTTAAAGATTTAAATAAGCTTTTGTGGCTAACACATCATGCATATTTTGATTGTAAAAGATGAGTTCTGGGATGGACATATTTATAGGGGTCGGGAAGAAGTTGTTACCATATATATGTTGTAGGGGAGGTTCATCAAAAAATTGTTGCAAAAGGGCTAAATTTACAGGATGAATAACAGAAAAATTTGATATACTCTCATAACAACTGACCAAACGTGGTGCGAAAAACAATGTTTCTGTAGACAACGAACATCTACAGGGAATATGGAATATACAAAAAGCACAACCTTTCACAACCCTCTTTTCTTTGGGACAATCAAGAACAACTGTAGGTGTATTGTACAAAAAAAAACGAAGTAGAATATAAGAATTTACCACATTTTGAAGATACCTAAAATTACATAATTCCTTAACCTGTTGAACATTGTTTGCAAATAACGCCATGGTACAATCAGGAACGGTTATTGGGGATTGAGGCCAATTAGAAAAACACAAAATTGAGGTGCCATGAACACAATCAGACAAATCCTGAGAATTTAAGGACAAAAAATAATCATGATTAGGGGTAATTGCAAAATAATCTGACAGTGACAAAAGTTGTGTTGCTTGCATCTTAGAGGTGACATTTTCTGAAGTTGGTACAGGTAGAATGATTACTTCGTATTGGTTCAGTGGAAGTCTTTGAGAGGAAATAGGAAATTTCACTGTTACAAACAAATCACTATTGTGACGAGCAAAAGGAAATGTATTACTTGAGTAATAAAATGAAGAATCCAGTTGAATCAAATAAATTTTGTGGTATGACTGTCGTAGCTTATGCCGAATACTTGAGATGACCTCTGCCAAAATGTGTTTTGGAATAAGAAATGGGCTAATTTTTCCTTCTGAGAGACTTCCTACTGCATTTTCTAACTTTGCGAAATTTGTTCTAAGTGATGAAGCTTGATGAACCTGATTAATGAGGATTTCAGAGACATTAGTGAAAGCAGATTCAAGATCAAACAATTTGTTGTTAAGAGAGGTTGCTACACTGGTTATATAGTCAGAATTAGCCTTGATTCAATGCACTAAATTTTTCATACGTTTATCGGTTAGTGATAGAAAAGAGGAAAGTTGAGCACCATGTTGTTCTAAAGCTTCAGCTAACTTCCCTGTTTTTCGATTCAAAGCATTAATATGACCAGACAAAATATTAACGTCATCCATGGTTGATGTACCAACAAGAATAGAATTCCGGGGTCCCCCGCCGGTCAAGCAGTATACTAGTATCGACCAAGGCTGATTTAGGAACTTGACCAAGGTATTAGTGGTATAAACATTTGGTATACATTTCATGTAAAGCCATCAAAATTTGTAGGCATGAGAGCGCTTACAAGGTCAATTTTTGTATAAAACGGAGTCATTATTGTGGTCAAAGTCCAATAACTCCAACAAAAAGTATCGACCAATGCTGATTTTCGAACTTGACCAAGTATTAGTGGTATAACATTTGGTATAAATTGAATGTAAATCCGTCAAAATTTGTAGGAATGAGAGCGCTTACAAGGTCAATTATTGGATAAAACGGAGTCTTTATTGTGGTCAAAGTCCCATAACTCCAACAAAAAGTATCGGTCGAACTTGACCAAGGTAATAATGATATAAACATTTGGTATAAATTTAATGAAAATCCGTCAAAATTTGTAGGCATGAGAGCGCTTACAAAATTGTGACGGACGGAAACACGGACGCACGGACACACAGACGGACGCCCGGCATTTCTATGTCCCCGCTCCGCGTTGCGGGGACAAAAACACTTTTTGACAAAGAACCAATAAAGGGTAACAAAGCGCGTGTTTGACGTTGATTGCTTGCAATTTTAGTTTGAGGGATCAGATTTAATAGTTTCATTAAACTATAAAAGAGTTTCCTCATGCAAACCATTGATAAAGTTAGCCAAGTTTTTGAGTAGCAAACAAGAAGTAACACTGTTAGTAGTACTAAGTGAACAAAATGGAACCTTATTGACCTTAAATCTAGGAAAAATGCAACGGAATATGAAATGTATGCAGCCAGTACTCTTGAGCTAACATCATGTTTGACTGTTCTCGAAAAATGACACCATTGTTAATTCGCTGTACCATGTGTTAGAAGACGGATCCACTTGATTTGCCTGGGCCATTACCATACACAGGGACAACATCATGAATACTCTAAACATGTAATGTTGAATTCCAAAGTTTTCAAAGGGAAAAAGAACTTTAATGATGTGATGATTTTGTTGTGAAGAGATGAACCGATCGTTATTCAAATTTTCTAGCACTAAAGTTACTGCAAATGAAATTTACCAAATTGGATTACTACATCACATCAATAAAAACGTTATCTTAGATTTTAGAATATGAATTAAATTTTGAAGTGATGTTAATAAAAAAATATGGTAAATTACGGCAAGCCATGTAGGAATTGAAAATACATATCTGAAAATCATATGCTTACAGACCAATAAAGGGCCTTTGAACACATTGAAGAGCTCATTAGACGAAAATATTAAAATAAACCCTATTATTAGAACCACTGTAGATAACCTCAACACATTTCTCAAATATCAAATTATAATGTGTTGACATTGACATAAAACCACTAAAAATGAACCACTATGTAATACAAAAAGTTTGGACATAGTTTTACCTCAATATTAGAATGCATTACTAAAGGTTTTGACATTGAAAAGTAGCATTGAGCAGCATAAAAATAATATAAAAGAAAACCATATTTCACCTACTTAGTTCAAAAAGTACTTCATAAAGATATTAATAATTCCTTTTAAAACAAGATTTTCTAACTGTGCCAAGTTTGGTAAATTTGCGATTGATCATTTCTAAACCTTCATCATCAAAACATTGATCTGGTTCCCATGTCTTGAAACCATCTTCCCACTCAACATAAATTTCACGTCGGCCATTTTTGAAACGACCTCTCAAAAACCTTGTGAATTTCCACTTTTTCTGTGGATCATAAATTTCTTCATCCTGAATATCATAATCTTCATCTGACCTTTGACCCGAGTCTATGAAAGAAGTCATGTTGTATATTTTATTTGATAAAATGAAATATATCAGAAATATAAAGACACTAGTTACATTAGCACATTTAGGCACAGTGGAGGGGAGGGGGCATATATGTTGAATTAAAAGGATTGTTTGTTCACCTTTTCAACCAGTCTTTTGAGACCTGCATCGATCGAATTAAGACAGCTCTGTTAATTTATATACTGTTCTGATTTAACCTAATTTTAGAAATATAAAAAACGAACGCTGTGAATTAAATGTAAAGCTTTGTCTTTTTAATAACAAGTGAACAAATTGTAACTCCGTGTATATAACTATATGTGTTGTATGCAATAATGACGTTTTCTGTGAAAGTCTTTCCTTTTGCAAGTCGAAAAAAAACAAGGATTGTTGAATTCATCGTTAAATTTTCCTTTTTCGAAAACACGCGATCTGTCTCGCATACGCTTTAATACTGTAGAGGCAACTCGATGTTTTTCCGTCTCATGAACAAATCATGCTATTTTTCAAGTTTTACATTTAAAAAAAATTCAGTCAACCCAGGCTTAATTTCAAATGCAGTCGTTCTCAATTAAAATATTTTGGAATTATTTCATTTTGGATCCTCGATTAAAAAAAAAAAACACATTTCTGGAACTATAATGTTTTATCGTTCTCGTGATATCCATTGAATTTAATTTAAGCGCATGCAAGATAGTTATGTCAACATGCAACATAAAAACGTGTCGTCTTAAAGTGGTTTTAACACCTTTGCAATTCTTCATATAGCCTGCCAATTAACTGGTTTTATAGAACCACGTGACATAAACAGCTAATCGAATGAAAACCTGATATTTCCGGACAATTGATGTATTGTTACACCAAGTAAATTTCTGTTTAATTCGTCCCTCAAACGAAAGAAATAATATTTTCTTAGCTCACCTGAGCTGAAAGCTCACCTGAGATGAAATCTCACGTGAACTTCTCTGATCACTTTTTGTGTGGCGTCCGTCTGTAAACTTTTTATATTTTCGACTTTTTCTCCAGAACCACTGAGCCAATTTCAACCAAACAAAGCATCCGTGAGTGAAGGGGATTCAAGTTTCTTAAAATGAAGGACAATGCCTTCATATCAAAGGAGATGATTAATGATTATTAAAGACTTGTTGGTATCTTTAAGACATCTTCTTCTCAAGAATCAATTTGCCAGTAAAATTGTAACTTGTGTTGAAGCATTCTTAGGAGTGTAAATTCTAGTTTGTTCAAACTATGATACCCGGGGGTTGATTCTCAGTTGTTAAGACTGTTGCCTTGGATAATTGTTTAGTCACACAAGGGGTTCAAAGTTTTATGTAGGTTTCTATTGATATGAACAATCATTTAGGCTCAATATGTGATACAAGTATGAAATCGTCTAGTTACCAAAGGGGCTAAACATAAGAACATTTCTGGAAAATTCTAAAAATCTTTAAATACAGGATCTATTTTACTCATTCATTGTCCCGATACTTTGGATATGATGTAGAGTGTTTTAGGTCATTATTTACAAATGTATCTCTCTTGCACATACTCAGAGACAGGGGTTCTCAATCTCTTGCTTCAACTAAGCAAGGATATGCCTGTCCACATTTACTTTTGTGCCTGATATCATGGGTTCCCTGAAAGGACTATGTGCGGTTTTATGCATTTTTTGCCCCCAAAATTAAAGTTTTATAAAGCACTTTAAAAATAAGAGTGAAGATAGTTAGAATCATAATAAAACTAACGGTGAAAAAAGTTATCACCACAGTGACATCATAGTGTAGAAATGACGTCATGAAGATTGCCTTAATTTGATACATTGATGTTTTGAGGCAAAATATGGGTGTTTTCCGATGATTTTTCGACTGGAAAACATTGAGCGCAGGCTTGCTCAAGAACCATTTTTTAGTATAGTGTGTATAATTATCTGAAGAAAAACATATGTTAAAATCTTACTTGATCAGACCTGCGCTCTATTCTTCCGAATGCAAAATATAAAGAAAAAATGAGAATATTTTCATCCGTTTGCAAATATGCGGAAATAGGGTCATAAAGTTGATGTCATAGATAAATAGTCAATGACCAATGGTGGTTAAAATCAAGATTTAAGTGATAGGCATCTACTGTACGATGATTTATGACGATTTGATTTCTATATGACAATTTAAAAATTGGTTAAAATTGGGGGCAGATATTTGACCATACCGCACATAGTCCTTTAATTAATTCAAATGAATTATACTACACGTGCTCGAAACTGGAGCTGAGTAAGAATATGCGTTTGAAGTGTACTGAATTCCACATATAGGACATCAATGAGATTAACATGCTTATCCCACTCTCCCTTTCTGGGGGAGATGTAAAAAAGGACTAATATTCATATTTTTTTTCACCCTGTTTAAATATGTATTTAATCGAGTAAATCAAACATTATTAGAACAATATAGTCCACATTAAGCAAGTAAAATTAAGAAAATTAAAAAATATATCATAGCAAGCATAACACATAACTTCTCTTCCTTAAAAAGCCTAAAAGTAGAATTAACATATCTTTCAAATCATGTATACTACAAGTAATACGTACTACATGCATGGTTTGTTCTTTGAAAAAAAAAATCAAAGAATGGAGATAGTCTTCATATGTTATATCAGGTACATTACGATATCACTGCTTTCGATTGTTATCATTGCGCATTGTTTTAATATTTTAGAAAGTAAAAATTATTAAATTCCCATTTGGTTTAGATAGACTAATATATCGAGCTGACAAAGTATTTAAATCTTTGCAACGCACGTCGTGAGAAAACAAGATTTTTGACCAGAAATATGTAAATATTTGCAATTTTTTGCAAAGTAAATAAATTAATAAAACATATAATAGCGGGATCATAAATATTAAGGTAAATTTTACAGTTTCGTTTTACTCTTTCAAATCTCAAAAACTTTAGAATTTTTTGAAGACTTCGCCCCCTGGACCCTCTGATGACATTTGTAGTCTTTAAGCGACCGACCCCACTCCCCCTCTGAAAAAAATGCTACAAGCCTACGTACCTCCATCATCGCAAACCACGCTCAATATGTACAATTCTCTTCCACTTACGTGGACTTAAGACTGTGGCTTGAGACGATGATGTACTTCATGCCAGCAAATTACCTCTCAATCCCCAATCCCCCTTTGAAAATTTTCTGGATTCGCGCTTGCTGAAAATTAGGCCCCACGACAAATCGCTTTTAGATGCAAAGTATATGGTTTATAACAGTAGAAACTGCATTTTAAGTACATTGAAATACACAAAATGGTGATAACGATTATCCATATCAATAACTTTCAAGAACAAAGATCATAACATATGTAGCCCTGATTTCATTATTTTTTCGCAATTTCCTAACTCACTTCTTCTGGATCGATCACGAATTTTCTTTGACAATTTCTGTACCACAAGTTTTGTATAAAGTTAAGAATGTGCTAAATATTATTTTGTTTAACAGTGACTTACGTAGGCCCGATTGGTGGGGTATTTTATTTATGGTATTTGTATGGTATGGTTCAAACTTCAAAATTCTAAATACGCCCCTGTGTAGATACAATATAAATATTGAATACATATAAGCAACTGGAACAGGAGAATAGACAAAATACTCAAATTAAGGTTAACAAACCGTTTTGTAATTTTAAGCTATCATTTTTATACATGTATTTTTCAAGATTGTTTATAATTTTTTTCATTTTCTGAGTTGCACGTTGCTCAAGTTTGACTATTGTACCAAAAAAAAGGTTTTATATGTTTTTTAAAGAAACATATTATACAAAGGACATATCAAGATAAAATGAAATTTAGTCAACATTTATGACTCCTATACCACCCTCTTCCCGAAAACAATATCCACTACAGCCCCTTAATTTTTATTTATTTTTTTACATCCGCGCTTCCCCCTTGATGTCCTCAGAATTAACCGTAACTACTCGACCATATCCGTTTCTAAAAAAAACCGCGAGTGGAATCACCGAGTAGATTGGTGCTGTATAGACTGGTCCTCTGTCTCTATCATACGAAAGAGGCACGCCATCGAAGCCAGGGATTCCTTACTTGATTGACGCGCCCTCTATCGCTGCTGTTTTATACAACAATATGGGAAATAATCAAGTATCAAAATTTTACTCGATCTAATGCCTGTAATATCAAACTAAGTCGATTTATGTGTCCTGTGTTGGTTAAATATACCGTATATCAGGTTTTTTCCGCGTGTATCCAATTTCCGCTTTGTTCGCGACGATTTCCGAATCGCGGAAAATAAATCAGCGTAAATTTGATACAAAGTTTCCTTTTTGTAATAGAGTTTTCTCTTTCCTGATGAAGTGTACAGGTAAATAAAAGTACGGTGAACTGTGTTCAGTTAGTTTACTTAGATGTACAAATTGCGGGATCAGAGGACAAGCGCCAGATAATAGATTTGTATGCCTCGTTGTTTATTTAATAATCCATTGACAAGCTAATTAAAATGTTCGCTTTCCTTGCATGAACCGATGTCTAATTATACCTGAGCTACTGGTATATGTAACGGTACATGATCTATTTATTTATAACTGTTTGCGTCTCCAAAAATAATTGTCGGTAATTATTTCACATTAAGGAAAACGTGTAAATGGATTCATTGTCCGAATTTTTCATTACAAAGAGCGACAATTTAGATACTTTTCGCCACTTTCCTCACAGGTTAAGACAATCGTAAATTATATTTACAATGTGACTTTGAAATAGTGAAAATTAGATTCGCGTAAATTTTATATACCCTTCTAGGCTATGATTCGCGGAAAAAACATGACGCGGAAAAAACCTGATATACGGTATTTCACCCCCAACCCCAGTTTACATAATTGTTTCAGTTCATTTTTTTTTATACAATCTATGGAACAATTTGTAATAAGAGAGAACCATGTAAAGGTCTAAAATAAACAAGCAATTCCCCTTTAATAAAAATCTGAAAAAAGAATATTTGTACATGTTACATAGGCGTCAGAACTGGGGAGGGGGGTGGGTACGGGAAATTGTTGTGTTTTTTTTTGTTTTTTTTTATTTTTTATTTTTGCTTGTTAAGATTTCTGATGATAAGTCTCGCCCAACCCATACTTTCAATTAGCTTTTAAACGCATTACTTACAAATGGAAAACAAACTTTTTTTTCATTTCTCATCATTCGTTTTCATTTTAAGATAACCAACATTTGCATATTTTCTTTATTCCTGATTTTCGGTGAAATAAGTTATTTCTACCCAAAAGTCAACTTTCTGTGAAACGTCTCTTACACTCACATTTTTTTTATTCTAGAACTATTGATATCATTTTTTGTGTAAAAAGTAGTAGATATTAAGTGCCCTTGTTTAAACTGAAGTTGAACAATAAGAAAAAACACGATAAAATGAAGCTTTTGATCCATTTACATTGTATAGTTTGTTGTTTAAGCAATTACATGGGCTGAAAAGATCCTCAATCGAGATTTCTACCAATTTCAACTTTATTCGCTGCGCCGCCATTGCATCATAATTTTATAATCCGTCGTGGTTAGAACTAGTGAATCTTGCACAAACGTTAGTCACAATAAATAGGGAAAAAACATGTATAATTTGATTTCCTTTATTATGTATCGTTGGTCTACCGACACTTATAGAAAGTAGTTAAAGTTATTTTAAACTCAAAGTTTATGTCTGCATGCGCCGGGTACCCCGACCACATACTTGTTTATGTACTGTTGTAAATAAAATATTAGATATTTGTAATATTACTTTGTTCATTTATGTGTTCAGGTTTCGTCAATGTTTACTTAATTTATCACTTAGAAAGGGAAACATTTGTGTTGTCTCAATAATTTTCGAACAACCCTCGTAGTTATTGTCTCGCACGGTCACTATAAATTTCAACATAACATATGATACTAGTACTCCGGCTGAGTACAAAACGGCGATTTTTTTAGTAATCTATGGAGCTTTCTCAAAGTCGTACTCAAAACATTTAATCTGAATAAAATGCATTGCAAGCAGATTATATTGTTACATATTGTAATGTTGCTGTATTATACGCTATAATTTAATCATAATTACATGTATATGAATTAAAATGGAAATGTTTCACTTATCAATAAAATATAAAAATACAATCGAGATGAATCTAAGAGTAAGGGATAGTTGAAACCAAAATTATCGAAATAACTTTTAGATTTTTCACTTCATTAATTAATGTACATTCGTACAAAATACTTTCATTGAATAGCTCGGCTTTCTAAGAATTGTGGTTTTAAACAAATACTTTCCATCATTTAAAAAAAAGCAAGAAATGAATGTACATGTATCGCTTTTAATTAATATTATTCAGATAAACTTGCAGGGTCTCTTCTTTGATTTTAGTGAGAATGTATAGGTTAGTTCTAAACCTTACAAAGAATGAAGGATGCATTTAAGCTCTGGATCCACTTGCAGCCTCAATGCGGCACCACAGAAACCCCGGCCATTTACTTGCGCCCCTCTAACTTAAAATCCTGGATCCGCCCCTGGTACGAAATATTTCAGAGGTGTATGTCTGTGGGGGGGGGGGGGGGGGGGGGGGGTTGAATCCTTCCTTCTGTAGTATACCTATATGATATTTTATTCAATTTCATAATTATACTTTTAATTGTCATAAAGCAGCTGCTGTCTGTAGAAAATATTGGCTTTTAGAAATCGCTCTTCCTCTTTAGTGTCACAAATGCTTTGGAATAGAATAATTTATAATGATATTATACAAGGTTCATTTCGTGGGTTTTGTTTTCGAAATATCAAAAGCGTTAAAAATAATAATAACCTATTCTGAAAGTTAACAAAAAGCAATCTTAGCTGGAACTACAGAAACTAATCAAAACTCAGCAGTTAGAAACCAAAATGCATGTTAAAGGGCATTAAATGTAAACTTAAATAAAAAGATTGCTAATTACTGTGGGTTCATCCACAGGGACCAAGCCCGTTTTAACATCAATTTCAATGTAACCATAGATAAAGAAAGGGGTCGAACTCTGACCCAGTTAAAAAACTACCAGCTCGCTTCAAAAGCCTAATAAATCAATTAACTTTTAAAACACTCGCAATATGCATGTATTTTTCATAAAAGTAATGTATGAGATACACTCATGCCGAATTTCAAGTTGATGGGTCTTACAATAGCGGAGATATACGTCATTATTTTCTCGAAGTCGCTTATTTTTTTTTACTCGGACATTTACCGGTCCAGGGCTCACGATGGGATTTTACCTATGACAACAGCAGTATTGCAACAAGTCGAGAAACATTCGCACTAGTCTTTTAAAATCTCACATCAAACGTATGCTACTTACATCCTTAAATTCTGATAAAATTCCTTAAATATTTAATTTTTATTTTCCGAGTATTAAAGACATTTTGACCTAGAAACATCACTTACCTCATGATCTTTTTTATTTATTTCAAATTGAAACATAGAGATAATAGACATTTCTAAATAAACGTAAAGTGAAATGCGTTATTTGGTCTAACATTTGATTATAAACGCTCGAATATCAGGACGGTGGGTCCCAGTGACCCATAGTCTAATTCTTACATGTACATGTATATTAGTGTCTTTCCGCAAATGATTTTTTTAAAATGAAAGAGAGAGAATTCTAGACAGTGTTACCTCCTTTCTGTAAAAGTTATTTATATCTACGCTCCCTACCTTCTTTTCCAAACACATTTGACATAATCACAATTTGTTTTCCAATAACACTGGATTTATCGTCTTTGTTGCTCAAAAGGTAAAAAAAATATAGATGCAAATACATCTTCATGCTTGCAGATGGAAAAGGGCATGTGTACATGTAAATAATGTGTACCATTTTGTTGATAAATAATATATCTGAATACATGTACAGTTTGCCTACATGCCAGGACTATTTACATGATTTGCCTTGCTCTGTCTTACTCCAGAGCCGTAAAGTTTTCTCCACCGGCTTTTGGAGCATACTCCAAATAGAACTCAGCGGAGAACGTACTCCAAAACTTTTATAACCTCGGGTTTTTAAAGTCGTACTCAGTGGAGCACATACTCTGAGTTTAAAAAAAAAGTTTTATAACCTCGAGGTTCCCCGAGACATCTGGTAATTTTTATCAGCCAATGAGCATGACAGGCCACAAAAGGGTCCTTTACATTACTGATTACTCATTCGTTGCTGTCATTGATTACGAGCGCGCCTCGTATAATCAATGACAGGTCACCAGCCATGATAACGCGTCATAGGAAATAGCAGTGACGAGAAAATCTATTTTTAGCCCGCATATTATGTTCACACGATTGCCATGGAATGCCAACGAAAATATCTTGCAGAGAGTTTAGAATTTTATTTCAAAACTAAAGAGGCTTTAATAGATATAAACAAAGAAAAAGAACATATTTCAATTATCTAAAACCGCTACAAAGTGTTTCTCTGAAGAAATCTCTGGAAGGCGATTTTATGATTATTTTACCTACTGGTTATGGAAAGTCCTTAAAGAAACGGTGCAGCTGAAAACACATGTGTGAATAACTTCAGATTTACCCATTGTATCGTAAGGAAATAAGAAATAACGTTGATTGTAAAAGTTGAAATACACAAAAATCCCTTCCATATACCTAATTAACGTAATTATGACCTTCCGGAAATTCAAGGGTCGTACAAACCGGAATAATTTGTACCACGTGGACTTTGATTGACAGTAATTGACACGTGCTGAAAACTACAATATCTTCGTCCGACTACGGTCATCATGGTATACGAGGTTAAAGGGACTCTCTAAACGGAACACATCGTCAGTTACTCGATAATTGAAAAAAATGGTTTATAAATTTCGGTTCATTTTCATGTCATAAATATGTCAAATGACCCCTCAAGGGGCCTCATTTACACAAATGAATGTAGGTTGTAGCAACTCTTATGATAAACACGAAAAATACATGCTTACAAAATAATAATTGTGTGTTTTTTAAAACTTTGAACAATTATTACCTGAGAGAAGAGGAAAAAACATATTTGTTATCAACAAACATGTCCAGGAGAATCATCGCGAGCCCTGCAAATGTTTTGTTTACAGTACATACGCATGCGTAATAGTATAGAAGGCTGAACCCCGTAACACGTTGCGATGTAAATATGTGATAGGTTATACGTAATTATTAATTTTAATGAGACAATTAGATTTATTTTATGGAGAACTTTGTAATTTTCTGAAAGTTTATACATTCACGAGTAGTACAAAAATATCGAACCCGATCGGAAAAAATTTTCAAGTCGTTTTTTGATAAGATGCGCCGTACGTACTGTCTCTTTCTCATCTTGAAATTTATGAGACATAATTTCCTAGCGGCAGCGTTTGGAATCAAGGGCAGGCTATCCAGTCTATTATTAGTATCAAACAGACAGATATATAAATATAAAAAGAATAAGTATGCAGAGTATGTTAATGCCATTCCTCCTGTTCATTGAGGCGTTCTTTCCGGTAGGTAGAGTTTAAAAGGTTCCATCTATCTTCACGCAGACTATTCTGTCCGTGTCTATTCTAAACGTGTCACACTTTGCTTCGCCTATGTGCGCCATGTTTGTTTTCAGTACATGTAGGTTAACATGGTAAAAAAAATATGAGCTGTATTTTTCAGAATTTGTTTATGCTGCAAAAACCTACGAGTATAATAAGTTTTCATATAACTTCAACTTTAATGATAAATAAGACTTGATAAAATCATAAATTTTTGTCAGAAGAAACCTAAGATTTCTCTTATAAGGAGTATATAGCAGATCAATTTTTGTAAAGGACGACATTGATTCAATTTTGCTCCAAGTAAGACTTCTTAACGGCTTTCCTCACAAAAATATGGCCAACAGAAATGTAAAAACCATGATATTTTTCATGAAAAAAATCGACATGAAAATTGCAGCTCATATTGCTATATAATTACTAGATTTGTCCAAAGAATCTCTATTTTCACATAAAGTATTATTAAAATGATCTTTATTTATAGACCCATGTTACTGGAAATGTGGGCGGGGCCTAAATAAAACAAGTCTGACTAAATAAGAGGGTATTTACAATGAAGCGCATTGAAGTGGTAAAAATGTTCGTTGGAATCACAGGCACTTGTTTCTGAGAAATATTTTTTACCCTATAGTATAATAATAACACAAGGTATCTAACTCCAAATGAGGTAAACCACCCCCTCCCATTTGTTGCAGTCGTTTACGCTTTTATACGAAATGCAATGCAAACGTGTTTAATACCATTTTCTTCTACAATAAATTATCTAAACAACCATATATAGCATGCTGACTTTTGTTGTATTCTAATGTGCATAATCTGCGTCAAAACATGATAGACTCCAATTGAACCGTAGGCACTGACATGATGGTATCGCAGAGAATAACTTACTCGTCTGAACAAACCGATTTCATCTTAACAATCCTTTTTCGTCTGAACAAATAACGTAATCGTCAGAATAAATAAGACTTTTAAATATAAAAATTATCTTACCTTTCCACGCCGCCGTAATCTATAGATATATTATATACTTCTTAAAATAAAGATAATCTTTTTTTTTTAGATTGTGATCAACTCTACAGTCCTTCGTCTGAGAGAAACAGAGGAATGTCCTACAAACGAAACATCATGGATGAAAAGCTCAGCAGTCTACGAATGCCCTTATCCCCAAGAGTATCACTGTCTTCCTACTCTCTTTCTGAACGGGTCTGTGCAAGGCTGTCTTAACGTTACAGAAATTAACCCAGGTTTATCTATATAAATAAAGAAATGTTGTATACAAGCTTAGATTTTTTTCTGTGATAACAACCAAGTTTAAATTGCTTGAATTGGCACATCTATTTTTTTGCTTTTAAAACTTAATGTATTAAAATCTTTCTTTTGCCAAATAAATCCTTAAAGAAATATAATTTAATATTCGGTATATGAATCATCAATTTTATACAGGTAATACAATTGTAATGTGATCTAAAATCTCTTCTGATTCTTGTGTAAAAGGATACATATTATGAGATTAAAATCGATTCCTTGACGCCCAATAAATTATTATGAATTGTTTTAGTTTTCCTTTCATGTCGTAATGTGTTTTATGCTTTTTTTTGTTACAGGTTTCTGTACGATCTACAACCCGTTTTTTGAGACTGCTCGCACCGATGATAAAAGTGAATGTGATCAAATAAATGAGTTCAATTGTCCGAACGATTTTTACAATTCTAATAAAACCTACCTTTGTAAGTGTCGCTACTTTAAGTCATGATAAATTATAAAAATAAAGAAAGTGTAAAATTTGTTGTAAAATGTATCATATGCAAACATTCTATCATAAATTCATATTTACAATAACATTGCATGTATGTCACGTTTAACAAAAGTAATATTATTGCAGTTGAATATTTTGTTGTCTTTATCTAAAATGAATTGGCTTTTTACCTTTAATAGATCCATCCTGTCAGAAAATCAATCCTGTCGAAAAATGTTACCTGGGCAACCCCAACTGTCCAAACATTACCAGGTAAATGTTGTATTTGATCACACTCACCGTAAAAAGGACTTATATATACTGAGTTTTATTGTTTGCTGACAGCACTCCTGGGAAAACCACAGGTGTACAGGAATGCGATGGTTCATAATATAGAGCAAAATATGATATCTCTTGTCTATTCATGCGTTATCTTTCATCGTTCAGAGTCACTGGTTGTGTCATGAAAATGGTTTAAAATAAATAGAAATTTTAGAAAGAAAGCATTGCCCACGCATTAAAATCACGTGTTTTTAAACTCTTATCATATATTTAAAGAGCTTGTGTATCTGCAACAAAAATTCATAAGATATTAGAAAAATTTCATCGAATAAATATAAACACATACTATTTGATCATAATGTTTTTACACTTACGGAAGGAGTCTTCTCGTTATTAGACATAGTTCTTATATTACGAAATTCATGAAATCGTGAGTTAACAGATCATGTAACCAAATTAATCTACATTTCTTCTTATTTTCTTAAATTTTAAAGATATTTTGCTTCAAATATTGAAATATTTCTGAATGTTACGTATTATACAGACTTTATATAGATATATAAATCGACAGGAAAGCTAATATATTGACCATTTAACAAGAGAGAAAAATTTATTTAAGGTTCGCCGATCATAAGCCTAAAAGTATTTTTTTTTTACATCATGTAAATATTATTTATCCTTCAACCTTTCTAAATGCAATTTTAAAAATAAATTGTTGATACTATCCATGCAATTTTATGAAGTTATTGCAATTTTGGCCACGATGAATATAATGGAAAATATTTTGTATACAATTAAGATCAAATTAGAAAAAAAGTTGTAGCGGTGCATCGTTATCTCGAACACCGTTAACTCAAGGCAGTATGTCTCTGTGGAGCCAATAAGCCAACCAGTTCGTTGACTGGCTTTGTGTAATATTAACTGTTTATGACTTATCAAATTTTGTCTAATATATAGAATGCAGATTTATGGTACGGATAAAAAAATCAAGAAAATTTTGAGTATAGAATTAGGGCTTAAAAAAGCTAATTAAAATGTAATTTGATAGACAAATCATATTTTAAAAACATATTCTAAAACCTAAGTATCTTATTATTAGTTCACATTAGTTTAAAAATTTCAACATTAATGTTATTGTTTTCAAAATGTTAATAGACTCATGAATCTACAGCAATTCTGAATTGCAAAAACATTTGATATTTTCCTATGCCAAGTTGTATGATAGTAAAGAAGAAAGGTAATTATAATAATTTAATTTCCTTTCATCTTGAATCAATGAACATTAAATTAAATTTACTTTGGGCTAGTCGATAACCAAAAAGACTCCTTCATTAAGCATAGCATAGTACATGTCATTGGATTCATAACAGTACACATATTACTTTTCGCTGTGTATATTGTCAGAACACACGATATTAGATACAGGTCGTAAATCAAAAAATAACTATGGAAAAATTTCTTAACTTGACATTATTTATAACAAAATAATTTGTAGCAAAAACATAGGATCATCCAGCAAGGCCGAGACGGTTTACAAAACTGGGACAGTGAGACATGTTACACGTTGTTTTTCATATCTTAAAAAATTCAGCCTCTGTCGCGGGATGATTCGGGAATTTATTATTCGTCAGCCATGTTTTGAACTTCCATTGAATGATTGACTATTGTGACACCTATTATTTCAAAAATAAAGATACTTGTACATAAGAAAATAAGTACTTGTACTTGTACATAAGAAAATAATCCTTTATCACATTTTGCTCACAGCTCCTGGCGTTTTATATTTTTCTCAAAATAAGAATAAAATGTCATAAACATAATAATACGTAAGGTACCCATTGCCGCCATTTTTGATCAATTTCAAACTCCGGTTTTTTATTCGTGCTTCAACATTTTACCTTACAATCGATTCAACCAAAACGGTGCAATATACCTGTCTTTAGTTTAAGAAATATTTTATTCAAAAATATACATATAAGTATATAAATTTAATTAAATATTTCGTAAGCTAAAAACAAAACGATCCATCAATCTGTATCTACGGCCTTAGATATGCGAAAACATTTCCAAAGAGGGGGCGAAAGTTGTAATCTATATGTAAATGAGATTTCCCAAGCACCGTGTTGTAAGTTATATTGAACAGTTTATATTTTCCAAATTCTTAATTTTAACTTGTATGTTGATCGAGTAGAAATTCGAAGCCCTTTCATTGCTATATTTAGAGGGGATTGCCCAAATCTGACACAAAGATGTCAACCACTGCCCCTCCCTCCCCCCCCCCCCCTTAGCATTTTGTGGCATATTTCAGGCGGTAGATGCAGATTGAGAGTGATTTTTATTTGAGACAAATGTAATGTACCATTTTAGTTGTGTCAGTTGTACGCGATGGGTACCTTGTGTAATATGAGGTACATGTATATGGCATTTTTTTTAAGGAAAAATATAAATGATCATTGATCGTCAATGCTTCAAAATAAAGCTTTTCATAACTATCAGTCACAGAGAAGAGCCAAAAGATTCTCTTTTCTTACTTTTTCATTTTACCTTTACAGCACCACCCTAAGTGATCCCTCCACCATCCCTGGAACAGATGGCACCAGTGATGCAAGGAAGTTATTCCTACTCAATGGGATTTGTCCGACAATGTGTATTTCTATCATCACGATAGAAATGAATTGTCGCAGGATTCTTCCGTTTGGATAGAGCCGATTTCAACTACTTCAACTAATCTGTTGATGGGTCGGGTTTTTTTTAAATTTTAAATACACACTACCTGTTAAATACCTGCGGTTAAAGCTTTATTTCCTCAAATGTTGAAGCTGCATGTCCTTTAGAAAAGGTACAAAAAGGTCAATTTATCCCCGTCTCACATTTGAGACATCAAAGAAGATTTTTTTGTCGACAAAAATCTACATTATCTGCTTCAAGTGTAATCACTGGTCTGATCTCGTTGACATCAGGATTAACAGCCAACAGCCGATCAATTATTGATTCATGACGGCCTAAATTTAAAGGAATAACGTGGTAATTTGCATAAACTCTAGCATAGAATTTAATTTACGTAATTTACGTACCGATATTCCCATAAAAGTTAATAAATGGTACTTCAACTTGGTTATTCATATTTTTTACAACTATTATACTAAAAAATTCAATATTTAGCGCAAAACACCAATGAGCTATAATATCATTTTAAATATTCATATAGAGCAGACTAGTACTGTTTTATTTTTAAGTGCAGTTTTATGATGCATTTGAACACGCGGAAATTTATCTAAGGTTAAGTTTTACTTATTGATAAATTTTCTTTTAACAATAAAACAACATTTGATTATAGCACACAGAAAAATGCAAATATTATAAAAACCATAAGAACGGAATTTGAATTTATCATAGACAAAGCCACCAAATGTTAATATAAAAATGTAAATAGTTATCTATAACTGATTAGAGGCTAAATCGTGTATGATTTTTATTATTTTGTAAAAACTATCTTAAAAATCCCATATATAAAACATCGTTAACACATGCACCTGTTTTTGACATCTTTGCTAGTCAAGGGCGAGTCGATAGTTAACCCTTTGCTAGCGAAGATAGTTTTTGAAAGCCTCTCGAAAGATCTAAAAAGATAATTCCAACAACACTAGTTTTGCATGTCTTTCTATAATATTTTTGAACGTTTCATGACTTTTTAATTATCTAATCGTGCTTTTAATATCAGGCGTCTGCCGGCTTTGCTGTAAACTTTTTACAATTTTGTCTGGACTTCTTTAAAATCTTTTAGCAAATTACCTTTACATTTTGGACAAAGCAGCCTTGCTGGAATGGCTTCAAGTTTGTACAGTCCGCATTCTGTGCGAAGATAAACAACAAAAAATAAATAAAATGTGGTGTTTTTAAAAGTATTCTCTAGAACAAAATAACATTCCAGTTCTCTCAAAACCCATACGTTTCCTAATTTATAAGTATTTTTGTGTGTGTGATACAAACCATGAAGCCATAGCGAAAGGGGGTTGATACTGTATTATACATAATAGTAAAGTTTAAAAATATCTTGGATCATTGCTTGGCATTGTTGCTCGGATGAAAGATTTGGGCCATACGCCTCTACGTATTATCATTTTAAGCTATATTGTATTTATTTTGATATACATATACATATATGCATTTTTCATACCCCGGTGTGGCGTTTATATTTTTGAATATTTCAAAATCAATATACGCATAATTTAATTTGTAAATATTTTTTTTACATCTCTCGAATGTGTTGGCATAGATTGCTGAAATTAGATAACAGGAATTAAGTGTAAATAAAGAAATTAAGGAAATGAAATACTCGTTGAGTGTCGAAAATTTTCTTTAACATACAATCATTAGAACATGATCAGAGGTTAGTATATACAATTCACTTATTCATTAAACTAAAAGCTAGTCTTTGCTATGCAGGTACCAAACATCAGGCATATATCACCGTTTTTTTAAGTGTAAAAATAAATAACAAAATAAAATTTCTTCTTTTAACATCTATCCTAATCGTAGAGGGGCGAGTTATTAATTTCTCTACATTCTTTTCAAAACAGCAGAAGGCCGTTGGGGAGGTTCATTAATTTCTTTCTTACATGACTGTAAATTTTTGTAAGCCCTCCTGTACACTCTATGCTTTGTTCGCTACAATTGCTGCTCCCGAATTCTGTGTATACGAAACTAGCCATTATAAATTAGTGAAAAAAGACTCAAGGACTTTATATAAATAAAATTGTAGTCAACTTTTTAACAAGCTAAGACATATGCAGGCTAAAAAAAATATACACTGGACATCTTTTAATCCTTTAACTCTCATTATATACATGTTTATATATATATATATATATATATATATATATATATATATATATATATATATATATATATATAATGCCTGCGCAGTTCCAAAAAATCCAAGAGTGGTGAGAGATAATACTCAGTACAAGATTCGATTTAATTTGATAAACACTAAATCTCATTCATTTGCTAAGTTCACGGATGATGGGCTGGTCACAGGACGAGATGGTGAATCTAGAATGATCAGCGCTCAAGTCCCTGGGGGTCGCCGTCATGGCCATCATGGCAGACATGGCAGCATTAGGATCCCAATACACTAAATCTCATTCATATGCAAACTTAATATTAAAAACAACTCTGTAAATTTCTTATTCAAATAAATTTTCTAATTGATTAAAATGTATTTGTTTCCATTATAGTTTGGCCTATTATAGTCCGTTTTATCTATTATCAGTTTTAGAAAAAGGTCCGACTTTCCATCCCTCTTATTGTTTGTCACATGTAACTTATTGTTGACAAAACGGAAATTTACTAAATTACTTTTGATCGAAGAAGAGGTTGAACGACACGTCATTATGTCAGCTTCAAACAAACATTACAACATATTCTGTGTTTTGACCTACTTAGATAAACAGATAGTCTAAGCGTGTTGTTACTTGCACGGTTCTATGTTTGGAAAGTAGTAAATCATTTCGTTATCACGCATGCGAGTTATAACTTTGATTGAAATAATACTTTAATTGCTGGTTTTGTTGTCTTTTTACAACGATTAAATATAAAATTTACCTTGAACATATCTATCCTGCCAAAATATATATCCTGCCGAGTCATGTTATCTGGCCGACAGTAGCTGTGCGAACATAACTAGGTAAATATTAAGAGATAGATATATTTCCCTGTTTAAATACCTTCCGAAATATGAAACATTCACATATACATGTACGTCAGATACCGGGAATATTTTACCTGTGTCTGCAATACAATCGGTTGCCAAAACTGAATTATTATAAAGTTGAAATTGAACGACTCCACTATCTAAGTAAACATACTTAGTCTAACGTTACAAACATCATTGTTTACCGAAGAGAATGTTTTGTTCCGTGCTTCGTGCTTCGAATCAGTACGATTTTATGGGACACATTCAGTTAGTAAAATCATTCTCCACGTCATGATACGTTTAAGACCGGTGCTCCAATTCTCCAATTTCCATGGTGCTAAGTGGACGAGAATCATCGTCTCCCTCCAGATGGGTCACAAGGCATCCCTAATTGAATCGACCCAGTAGTTCGGTGGACTGAGTGCCTAGTTTAAGGACAAATCGAGCAACCGCCGCAACGGGACTCGAATCATGGACCTTGGGGTAATATAACTAACAATTATGATCATGCGTGAGCCATGTGCTCTAGCTTTCAAAAGCTTCTATTTTCAAGTGTTCATTTCTACTTTCGAGATTTGTTAACTGGAGAAATTCACATTTTTCATCAAAAGTGAACTGAATAAATTTCAGAAAATGAGTTACAAGTGAAATAAATTATTTGAAATTCGTTGTCATGTACAAAAAGTGTGTAACATGTTTTTAATTTCATAGGTGTTTAAAATTGTAAAAATGATCATTCAAATCTTGGGGGTTAAGCGACCACAGCGAGGTTTGAACCTTTCGGTTATTGGCCTAGTGCCCATGACTATTGAGCCATGTACTCCACGTGCTAAAAGGTGATCTATGATTTTTGTGTGAGGTTAAATACAGTAACTAATAATTAAAGATACAACTTTAAAAGAGGAAACCGATGGTAAGAAATGGGACGGACGCTGGTGGGTATCACATTCCATGTGATCTTTCTGGATCTGCGGTTTTGTTTTTTTTTATGGTTTTAAAGAGACATGGTCTCAATATGAGCTGAAAAATTCAATTTATTTTTTGTTTTGTTGTTTTTTTCATTTGTGAACTGTATATATAATTTTGTACATCTTTTAATGTAAAACAAATATATCAAGTTAGGTACTAGTAATCAGTAATAGTAATACTAAATACTGGATGTAAGATATGAGAAAAGCTAGTTTCTAGTATATAGCTTCAAGATGAAAGAACATTCTTTACACTCGTAGCCAGTTACAAGTTGCTAGCTTTTCTTGTATTTCGTAGCAAGTTACTTGTTGCTATCTGTTTTCGTAGCCAGTTTCTATATATACTAATAACTAGCTTTACCTATCTATCTGACAATGTCACGGCCAACATCATCAAGACAATGACTAAAATCAAGCGGCATCCACAGCGGACTGTTGGAGGTTGCTTATTTTTCGCTTATCTTTTGTTCTAAGATAGTGTTTGTACAACACGACTGACAAATATATAAGTATCAAATCTATATTGCTTATACATGTGACTTACGTATTTGAAATCAACCAGCCTGACTTACCACTAGATTGACATTTCAGACAATGAACATGGCAAATTGGGAAACAAAGCATACTAATTAAAAATGCAAATGCAGATGGTATGACCTTGTTTCCTTCCTGGTGCAATTTCAATATAATTGTATCGTTACATGACAGTAATGATTGGGAATTGGAGGTGGGGCATGGGACAGAAAATGATCAAAAATCTTGATTAAAAACAAAATCAAAATGAGTTACTGTTATGATATTGATAAAAGCGTCAGTTGGTTTTATATTAATATTTTGAATTTAAACCTATGTAAATTCAAAATATAAAATAAGAAATCGTTCTCCAACTGTAATACACACCTTTCTTCATTATATATGGCGTACGCATGAATAAAACCTCATTGGTTGAATTGAAATTTCTTTCAGATAGCTATAGCATATGATGTCCTAACACACGATGCAGATCAGCACTCTAACAATAAGGAAACTGAACTTTAATACTTGATACGTTGCATTCTTATTTCGAACGTTTAACCGGTACACCAGGTCTAAAAGCGGAAAATCATTTGTACTACGTAATTTAATCGACTAAGCTTTATCTGCATTACTCTTTATATATGTTTTTAAAGAACACTTTGTACAGACAAAAAAATATTGATTTATATAGCATTTTGGTAAAATGAGAATAATTTACAGTAAGCATAATTACATGTACTATAATGCATATTTAAACATGCACTTATATTATAATATGGTATTTTAACTGTATGTTAAAAGACATGAGCCAAGGCTCATGTACGACTCTTTATAATGAGGCAATCACCAAATTTTAAAGAATTATGTCATTGCAATTGAAATGAGGAGGTAGCAATGACATAAGAAAAGATTCCTCAAGGTAGCTATTGTGGCTTTTGTGTCCGATACTGGCTTCATCACAAATAAATTGCTCATATTTTTCAAAGGGAAAGGGAACCTTATTTATGTCGTTTTGTATCCGTTCGCCACATATGTTCTACCCACTTAAGGATAAGTAATGCTTGCTCTCCTTTTTCATTTAATTCCAGTAGATCTTAAAGGGTTGCTTTCTTTCTCGATTTTTTTTTAAATATTGACATTGTCAAATTTTGATAAATGTTTCAATGAGTCATAAAAAAACCAATAGATAAGAATTATCTGATAGATAATCAATTGCATACTAATTACTTAACTATATTTTTTTAAAGAACGGAATATGCCAGCAGTTTAGCTTGCAATAAAAATGTTTTAAACTCTATCTCATTTAAAAAAAAATGTCAGAAAATTCACAGGTATTCCGTATTAGATTTGAAAAATACTTTCTGATGGCGAATCAATATCGACGGAATATTGCCCACTCCAGTTGTTATTGTGTTTTGGACACTATTTTTATTCAGAAAACTATTATTATTTTCAAAACTTAATGTATTGTATACTAAGATGAGAATTGTATTAATAAAAGAACTAATGTTGTAACATTTTGGTATCTAATGCATTGAAGTATGTCCCGAATTAAAACGAGCATTGTATACAAAAATGTCATTTTACAACTGTCTTTCCATCAGATATTTACCTGCTATAATTTTGTATTAGATGACCTCATACCAAACAGACCAATCAATGATATACATTAAAGAGGCTGGGTCATCGGATCGTTCTTATGATGAAGTCTTTAGCTATAATCTATTATTAAGTAAAGAAAAAAATCATGTATTTTACCTTTTAACTTACCTTTTAACTTTTGCATTTTCCTATATTCTTAATATATAAGGCTATCCTTTTAAAGTATATCTAAAAATGGCCATGACCACAAACCCATTTAAGCATTTTCAACCGTTTGAAAGTGGCATATTACATGCGGTGCCGGACATCTCATCGAAAGACAACTCGCCCAATGCGACAACTCATCGAAAGTCAACTAATCGAAAGTAAAACTCACCGACGCGACATGTCAACGAAAGACATCTCGTGGATGACGACAATTCATCGATATAAATTGAAATAAAAATATAAATGTTTGAACACTTTTCAGGTTATCGTCTTCATTTTATTCTCAGTCACGATATGGCTGAGGGAGGAAGCGATTTTACATTTATTCCTTCGCAAAGGAATAAAAACAAATTAGCTTACAATGGTTTTATTTAGATTTGTGATCGGAAAAATGATAAAAAAAGTGATTGGAAAAAACAAAAAGATTTACTCGATCGTTTCGACATTCGGAGAACGAGTCGCGAATGCCAATTATTTACCATACCTTGAAGGGCTAGCACACAATATAAGGTTTTCATGTAAATGTTAATCAGTGCGAATACAATTACAATTTTTGATACCTATTAGTTATTGTGTTTTACTTTTCACTCTTAGAGTCTACTTTTTCACTTTTATTTTCACTTTTGATAAGTTTCGATGAGTTTCGATGAGTATCGATGTATTGTCGTATCCATGAGATGTCTATTCCATGACTTGTCGTATAGATAAGCTGTCCATTCGGCGAGTTGTCGCATCGATGAATTTTTTCGATGAGTTGTCTTTCGATGAGTTGTCATATGGTAATTACTGTTGTCGAAAATCCAGAGCCAGTATCTCATACATGTACTAATACTTAACGCATACTCGCACAACTGGTCGTGAGTTTCCTACATGGATAATTCTGTGGAAATCGTAGTTGTGATCACAATCCACACTTTACAAATGTTGTGTCTCTTTATCGCCATCCTTTGGGGAAAACCTATAGATTTATCACTGTAGCCTTTGCAGTATAGAAGTTTGTATCTATATGTTTGAATCTATATGTTTGTTTCTATAATTATGTTTGTATCTATATCACTTGACATTAAAACTCCGTTTTCGGTAATACATGTACTACATGTATGTATTTTTATTACCCCAAAATAACTCATTAAATATGTGGGTTGACACCACATATTGAATGAATAAATCAAATCCAAAGCAATTTCATCACAGTACCGCCAAATTGTATAAAGAAGGGGGATTTTGTTTTTTTCCCTTTTGACCTTTGGGTTGACACCACAAAGGGGAACAACTTTTGAAAAGTGTGGATTGGACTATTGTGCTTTAAAGATATTGTAGATTTCTCAAAGTAACGAGAACAAATAAAGCTTTTGTTTGATAAAATACTTATCAGGTTTTTACCAACTATTTGGGCATACATATAGGATGTTTTATTGTCCACCTCGACAGCATTTTCCATCAATTTCTTCACGGGGAAAAAGTTGCAGTCTCGTGGACCATCACATTTGCTTTTGTCCTCATAGTCAGTTAATACATTTAGGTGTGGTTTGGTACGGATGGTTTACAAGAACCTGTTTGATGAAACTGGTATTGCTTTTGGAATGCACGTCATCATGAAACAGAAGAGTCAATCAATATTTTATCTTCGACTCTAGTGGTGGATTATTTGCTCACAACGAAAGTAAATAAAAATTTGAAAAAAAAATCATACAATATTCAGTCGCGACAGTTTCATTAATCAACGTTTTAAAGTACATTTGTTCTATTGTATTTAGCTATAGATTTATTCAAATCATTTGAATGAATTTGGTAAAGTCACATCTCAGTACACTTTAACACGCATAATTTACTTGCTACATTAAACTTTTCTAGTTATTCAAAATTAGTTTTTAAAAACACCAAACAAACAAAATCCAAGTTGAACGCATGTTTTTTTGACCGTACAGCTGTGTATATAAATTTCATTTTATTTTTTGCATGTACTATACGATAGATCTAAAGCTAGAGTTAGAAAATCCCGGCAATATTTCCGGAAAGCTATAGTTCTGTAGCTCAACAAAATACTACAGTCATCTATGAAGCACATTTTTTGCCTTCATGTTTCATTATTTATCGCAAATATAGCATGGATGTATACGGTACGGCCGATGTAGCATTTTGTTGAGTGATGACACTTTCTAACTGGTGTGTATTTCGATTGCGAGTCGCAACAAACTGACGCCTATTTGTAAATGGAAACAGCTCATAATAGACTTGTACTCGCGAGTTAAAAATTATTTGAGAACAAAAGGGGCGATATTTACGTACATGTGTAAATAATGTTATCTGATAGTAAAAAAATCCCCTCAAAACCAAAGAAAAGGTTCTCTAATAGCAGGACGGGCGCATATGGATTAAAGTCACAGATTGAACTTAGCTCATCAAATTGCATTATTCAGTTTATTCTGAAAAAAATCGTCAAAAACTGTTTAGTGAACAAATTTATTATATCTTACATTACCGTTCACAATGTACCATAAATGTATATGGAATATTGCACGAGTTGAACCGATTGTTTTTTCTCACAAAAAAGCTAGCGTTTGCTGCAAACTAGAGATACAGGAGCTGACACGCCGTGAAATACATAAGACGTTTTACAGCATATGTCTTTAATCCCTTAATTCTTTGAAACATCGTAAAATGTGGTTTGTTCAACATGTATACATGTAAAATTCTAAAATGGCGATTCGATTTGCACGTGAATTTTACAATCCGAGATCGATCGATTAGCGTGTTTGAGAGACAGTCAGTAGTAAATATTGTCTGATGAATACTGAGGTACTTGTAATATAATTCATGTTCCTACAGACTAAGTGGGTTACAAAATTAGGTAAATCACAGGTCAGTCCAAAATTAAACACATTTGTATCGTAAATTTCAATTTTTTGTAAGTTAAAAAAAAACATGCACACTTGTAGAAGAAAGCGTGCCATTGGTCGGTTAAAGTTCAATAAAATGTAATTTATGTAATATATACTCATATTGTCAGTATCTATTGTGAATTCTTTGGAATAAGCTACATCAAAATAAATATTCTTCCTCAACTAAAATTAATTTGTTGAAAATGACTGAATTTATCGATGATCGAAGCATAATTGCTGAAATATGAAATGGCAAACCTGTTTAAATAGTGTGTTTCTGACAATTGTTTACATCATAAAAAAAGATCGAGTATTGTGAGATCTCTTAGCCAATTATCGCAGTGATATTATAGTTTATGCAGTCCTGATACAGAGTTTAACGTCACAAGTGGCAGTTGGTGCATAAATTATCGATACCGTGTATGCAGACAGGGTAACGGCTCATTTAAAATAAAACACAATTTCATAAATTATTTAGATATATGTACAAAATAAATAGCAGCTATAATGCTTGAAATATCCGATAAGATTAAAATTAGTTCTCATACTGAAATCGACATATACTAGATAAAATTAACATTGCGTGTAACACTGCATACCTAACGGAGTTATCGTTCCTTATCCGCTAGGGTCCCCGTGAGAAATACTCTTCCGGTCAGGACCGTAGCAATAGACCGTGGCTATTTATAGCCACCGTCTAAAAATGGAAGACCTTATTGTTTTCGTTTGGTTTCTTTTTCCATATAATTATTTTTTTTTCTTACAAAATTTGTGCAGGCATTTATCGGAAATAGCTGAACCAATTATAGTGAAATTTTTATATCTAATAGATATTAATCCGAACTTAATACACATTTTTTTATTTTGATGACGTCGTTTCCATTCTTGAGAAAATGACGTTTTAACGATTTTCAGAGGGTCGGCTTATCCAGGGATCTCCTCCTAAACAGTAGAAGATATTGAGTTCAAACTTTCAGAGATTGTAGATGTGCAATTTCGCATTCATATTTGTCATGCTAAAAAGGCGTTAAAGCTCGCCTGTTTACAAAAATTGAAACTAAACAAACGTCGTAATTTTTCATGATTTTCTTAATTTATTTTTTTTCTGAAAAATAATTTGTTAACACGTGTAATGCAAAAAATGTTTTTATTTACAAGACCTTTCATTTGATATCAAGAAAAGGGGCTGGCCCCTCAAATTAGGGGACCAAAGGGCTTTTTTAGTCTTTCATATGTAGCCATTTACTGAGGGAAATTTTGTGAACACTTATAGAAGCAAATATGTTTATTATACAGTTATGTATCCAAGGAATGTAATGATTTTATCATGTGTTACGTAATTAGGGGTTTTTAGGGGCCAACAGTCCAGAATTTTTATTTCATATATCTCAGAAAGGAAAACTATTTTGAAATGCAGTATAGAAGAAAAGATGCTCAGAATGATATATTAAATCATATACAATTTTCAATATTTCGTTAAACGGCCCCTATAAGGAGTTAAGGGATAGGCCCTTAAAATGGTCTTTCCCATATATCTCAAGAACGGTAACGAATTTCTAAACATTTGTTGAACAAAATGTGTTAAGATTTGATTGACCTTTTATTTTATATCAAGAAAAAGGGACTGGCCCCTCATATTAGGGGACCAAAGGGCTCTAAAGTCTTTTATCTGTAGCCCTTTGCTGAGGGATATTTTGTGAATGGTTATAGAAGCAAATATGTTTATTTTACAGTCATGTATCCAAGCAATGTAATGATTTTATCATGTGTTTCATTTTTAGGGATCAAAAGTCCAAAAACTATGACCACTTATATCTCAAAAAGGAAAATATTTTGAAATGCAGTATAGAAAAAAAAATGCTTAAAATGATGTACTTTACAAAATGCAACCTTCAAAATTTGGTTCAGCGGCTCCAATAAGGAGATAAGGGACCGGCCACTAAAACTTTTTTTTCTCAGTTATATTAAGGACAGTGAGGAATTTCTAAACACTTATTGAACATAGCTCTTATCCCTGAAACAAAATAGTATCTGGCCCTTTGAATGCGTCCCTGTGTTTCTATTCTAAATCATGTTTAGCTGTTAAATAGCAAAATCAAGATCGAACATATATCTCCAATTCTAAAAACAGACGGAAGACCTCTTCGTTGCTCGCAACGAGATGGTGTCTAGTTATTATTAAGGTCTTCCGTTTCCAACGGAAGACCTTATAGTTTTCGTACGATTTCTTCTTCTTCTTATTTTTTTTACACAAATTTTGCGCACGCGATTTCTCGAAAAATCATATTTTCACAGACGATGGGACTTGATTTAAACATAATACATTTTTTAGATGTTCCCTGTCGTCACTTTTGGTACCAATTTATCGGCCATTTTGTACCATTTTACGACCTATTTTGTGCAGAGCTGATCTCAGAAACTATTTCATAGAAAGAAGTCTATAGTTTGAAGTTGTGCACTATTGTGTTGTTTTACGCCAGTGGCGCTATTTCTTAGAGTTCGCCTAGGCACGAAAATTGGGTACGAACTTTCATTCAAAATTTTCATACGTTTTGATCTGTATCTTTTTATCAGTTGAAATTTTGTTAAGACATATATTACAAAAGTAGTAGATAATCAAAAGTTCTTTCCAACAAAATCAAGAAATAGGGCCTGCCCCTTTTTTAAGGGGCCAAGACACTCGTAAACTCTATTTCAAATAACTTAAAAACGATAAAGATATTGTAATCCATTATAGAAGCAAAGTTGTTGATCGTAACAATATGTATTAGAAAAAAATATTGCCACGCCCATTTTTTACGTAATAAGGGATTTTTAGGGGCCAAAGTACTTAAACTTTCACGCAATATATCTAGATAAGTAGACATACTTTTTTGGACATCATAGAAGAGAAAATGTTTGCAATAATGATTTAAATCGATTCCACTTATCAAAACACCAATGTCTGTCCCCATTAGGAATCTACAGGGCTGGCCCCTAAAATATTAAATCATTTGTACCTCAAAAATTTACAAGAATTCTAGATAAGTGTGAGAGAAAAAATCAAAGTACTGAAGTACTAACGGGAGTTGATTTTATCGATTATCATTTATTTTAAAATCATATAATCTGGCGTGGCAATTTGTTTCTAGTCTGTATTTAAATTACGCGCTTTTTTATAATATGAATTTTATTTAGACTTTTCAGACAAGAATTTAGAGAAACCCCATATGAATCATGTATAATATTTAAAGATAGATTTCAAACTATATATATTAGTAATCGAAACAATTCTAAAAATTGTATGGATCCAAGCACTATTGATATTGAACTCCAGTCTCGTTCAATCAGACGCTCAGCTGTCTCCGTTAATCTCCGACAAGCAAGAGAGCCAATCGCAACTTCTCGGGCCTTTCCGGCAAGCTCGGAAAAACACCTCGAATGTATTAACATCACCGGATGTTAGAATTTTATACAAAATGGAGTCGCTTCCCATTAAAATAAGTATCGGCTACACAGTCTTGTATGTCGCTTCTGTGTTATATTTTAGTGTATATCGTCTACTTTAATGAAGTATAGCTCACATCTCAACAGATCATAAACTGTGTTGTAGTTATATCAAGTTTTATAAAAAGGGGGGTTGTCATGGACGCTTAGGTAATACATTCGAGGTGTTTTTCCGAGCTTGCCGGAAAGGCCCGAGAAGCTGCGACTGGCAAGAGAGCATCTCTGTTTGTCGGAGATTTACGGAGACAGCCGAGCGTCTGGTTGAACGAGACTAGTATATTAAACTCTGGCGTAGGAATACATTAGACTACATAAATATCTAAATTGTTCGTATTATATAAAATCTTACTAGTTTCAAAGTGTTTATAGATAATTTTCCTTAAAAAACAATGCTTCAGCATACATTACATCGAATTTTTCTATTATATGCAAGAACTAAGACTTGTCAGCGGTGGTGATTTGTGCTTAGGTCCAAACACTGTTTCACTTTCAGTTTGTCATAGTGACTACATAGGAGAGTTGATTTAAACCAACTCCCAAAAATGTTAGTATTTCGGAGACCTTTCGAATGAACTCAAGAAAAAGGGGCTGACCCCTTCAATTAGGGGCCAAGACTCTCGTACACTCTATTACAGATAACTTAAAAACGATACGGATTTGGTAATGCATTATAAAAGCAAAATTGAAGATATAACCAATATCTATTAGAAAAATTCCTTGCCACGCCCATTTATTACGTAATTGGGGATTTTTAGGGACCAAAGTACTTCACCTTTGACGCAATATATCTAGAGAAGGAGACATATTTAAAATTTGTTAAGCATTGTTATAGATAAAATATCTCTATTGATGATTCTAATCAATTCCACTTATCAAAACACCAATGTCTGTCCTGATTAAGGATCTAGAGGGGTGGCCCCTAAAGTATTCAATCATTTGTATCTCAATAATGTTTAACAATTCTATATAAGTGTAAGAACAAAAAATGTTTTTATTTGTGAGACCTTCCGAGTGATCTCAAGTAAAAAGGGCTGGCCTCTTAAATTAGGGGCCAAGACATGCGTAAGCTCTATTACACATACCTTAAAAAGATCAAGATTTTGTAATGCATCATAAAATTAAAGTTGTTGATTGTAACAATGTCAGTTTGTAAAACTTTTTTCAACACTCATTGATGACGTAATTAGGGATTTTAGGGGACTAAAATCTTAAATCTTTAAAGTGCTGTATGTCAAAAAGCAAAACCCCTTGTTAAGCATATTAAAGGATATTGACAATCGTATACATTATCTGAAATAGAGTGGTTGAAGGGACTTCTGAAATTTCATTGATATTTTAATGATATCTTTTAAAAATTGAACGGAAGACCTACTCGTTACTCGTAACGAGATCGTATCTAGTTATTATTGGGTTTTTCCCACAAATTTTGTGCACGCGATTTCTCAAAAACTATCCAACCAATTTAAACCATTTTTTCACTGATAATAGGAAGCAATCTGAATTTATTTTGTTTTTCATATTGTTGCCGTCGTCCCTTCTGATACCGATTTATTGCTGATTTTGTCAAAAACTATCAGAGATATGAAAATGAAATTTTCAGGATTGGTAGGCCATATTCTGAAGTTTTGCCTTTTGTTTTTGTTTTACGCCATTGGCGTTGTTCTAAAGAGCTCACTATGGCTCAAAAGTTGGGTACGAATTTTGTTCCCATTCTTTGTACACACGATTTATCAGAGATGGCTCGTTAGATTTTGTTAAAAATTTTAGGAGTGATAGAAAAAAAATATATCTGGATTATCCATTTTTCATTTTTTCAAAGTTAATTTCCGGTCGTCCGTTTCCTGTCCCACGACAATAAGCTTGTGACATTCAGATCTCAAAAATGATTAGGACTTGAGCATTCACACTTTGTAGGATTATAGACCTATAGTTGTGGATGTCTGTCAACCATTTTGTTTTGTCCGTCCTAACTTCCGGTCGTCACCGGAAGCACTTCAGAAATTATTTTTTCTTTTGCAATAAATTTGTTTGATATGAAATTGAAATATAAGTATAATCCTTACATATGTGATGTTTCCAATGTTAAATGAAAACAAAAAACTCGACTTCGGGTGAGATATCTCAAACATCTCAGAAAGCGTTTTTTAGATAAATGTTTTACTCACGAAAACTCGAAAAGTCAAGTGATCAATACACGAAACTTATATAGATAATAGACATTCGATAGAAAATGCGTTTAATTGTTTTCATTTTGTCAACCGTCACTTCCGGTCCTCATCGGAAGGGTTCAAACAAATCAAGCTGTTTGAAAGTTTCACTGTTTTTCTTTTTAGTTTTAATTTTAGTAAAATTGATAAACAATAAAGTACAAGTGTCTAATGTTCATGAAATACTAACTTTTTATTTTGACTGAGCATTTCCATTTGTCCGTTTCCTGTCAAGAAACAAAAACAAAAATAAAAACAATGACTCCACAAGATCTCAAAAACAGTGATGAATTAAACAACCAAACTTTGTGGGATGATAGCCCTAAGTATGAATCCGTGATTACATTTTTTTGTTTGAATTGTCGTCACTTTTGGTCGTCACCGGAAGTACTTAAAATATGTTTTCCCTATTTTTTTTTTACATGGACTTAATACCGGTATATAATTACACGATCTTATATATGTTAAATAAGCAAAGATATTCAATTTTCGGTCAGTTATATCAAATATCTTTGGTATCTAGTCTTTTTACAAAATTGATAACCTCGAGATTTAAGTCACAGTAAGTGATTGAGAAACGACCTCTTATAAATGATAGACAATCGATTGAATATATGTTTAACGGGTTTTCTTTTGTCAATCGTCACTTCCGGTACTCACCAGAAGAGTTTAAACAATCCATTTTCTTCACAAGTTTAACCGATGATCTTTGGTGTTTCATCTTCCATGATCAACAGTGGTGTACACTAGACAAATGTATAAAAAAAACAGCTTTTATTTTAATAAATCTCTTTCGTTCGGCCGTTTCCGGTCTCGAGACAAAAAACCTAGATTCACCAAGATTGCAGATTTGGCAGAGAATATTGATATTTCATCGTTTCATATAAAAACAAAATCGGGCGGAAGACCTACTCGTAACGAGATCTAGTGTAATGAACTGCTTGTAAGTAAATGTGAAAATGTGCTTCATCAAGAAAGATTTTGACACAAGTCATTTTTTGTAGATCGTTCCACCTTTCAGGTGAACGACCTCTTGTTTTCTTTATGTTTTTTATTCTTCTTCTTTTTTGTTTTATTTACTTCGGAGTCACTTTTTGTTATTAGGGTTATCTAAAACAATTTAAACTTTATGTAATTGCTCATTAAAGGTTATAGTACCAATTGACCCTGTGTAAAAAGAAACTCCCAGAACTTACAGAGTTACTGCCCTTTGAGAAGGAAATGTTTGTTATCGCTACTCCTCTGAAACAATAAGAGATAGCGACTTGGAACTTTTACCAATGTCTTTAGTACCATTACATGGTGCAATTAAATAGTTCTTCACTCGATTTATACCAACAGGATCTGAGGCCCGCTTCTAGAAGTTATTGCCCCTGAAAGTATATAAATTTCCATAAAATCACGTCCAACTTTTTTTTATTACTTATTGTAGACACTTCGAACCACTTGGGATGGAAGCGTCTACCTTGGCCGAACAAAATGACATAAAGGTCAAAGGTCAAGGTCATTTGGAAATCTGTAAATTAACGAGTGTTTAGATCTATTTTGTTTAGAGTGCTAGAGAAATTGTTTTTTCATAGACGTAGTAGGACACCTTCAGACATGTCAAAATATAGCCCCTTAGCTCACACTTCTGAATAATTACAGAGTTATTGCCCATATTATACTAAATACTTGTTATCGCTACTCCTCTGAAACCATAAGAGATAAAGACTTAGAACTTTTACCAATGTATTCAGTATACTTAGAGGATTCTTCAATCTATTTATACCGAAAGGATTCGAGGCATCCTTCTAGCAGGTGTTGCCCCTGAAAGTATTGAAACTTTGATAAAATGACTTTTTTACTATCTATCATAGAGACTTCGGACCACTTGGAATAGAAGCGTCTACCTTGGCCAAACAAAATGACATAAAGGTCAAAGGTAAATGTCATTTGGAAATCTAGTAATTAATGGATTTTCATATTTTTTGAAGTACAGAATTATAGTAAGAGTTTCAATAGCTTGCTGGATTGCGCAATAAGGTATTCAATTAGATCAGCGAAGTATCACATCAAGTTCTGCGGTTACTCAAGTGAAACTTGTTTTACAGTCAACTCATTCATTTTGTACAAAGACAGCTAGCCTCTAGAACACTCTCTTCTATTGTTAGGTTTACTGCTTATATGATTGTGTAAAGAATATTCACTTGGCTCAATTTTTTTTCAGAATGAGTGAAAAAAAAAATCAGAAAAGTAATTTAATAAATATTTACGATATATACAACAAGGAGTTCTTAAAGAAATGGGTTGAAATTAAAAAAAAAAAACACTTTAAAATAATTTATCATTTTATGACTTTTTTGTTTTCCCATTTTATAGAACAACATATATCAAGTATGATAATTTGTTGTATACCTTATTGAGCTATCTACAGCTGATCTAGCAATTCATTAAAAAAAATTAAGGTGGAAAGACCTCCAATTGTTCGAGGACAATTAGCCTACTAGTTTATATTTGTTTTACTAGAAAATTTCGGTACCCTTTACTATTAAAAATAACTCCTTGTTTAGGTTGTAACTACAATGGGTTCTCTGGGAAGTATTGTAACATGTCTTGCCCTACGAACTGTGGAGACAAAACATGTGACTCAGAACTTACAGCCTGTTATGCATGCACGACCGGCCTCCATGGAAGTAAATGTAATAGTTCCTGTCCATCCAATTGTAACGAGAACAAATGTCGGCAAGAGGATGGTACATGTTTTTCGTGTGAACGTGGTTTCTATGGTAATGAATGTAGGACACTTTGTCCAATCAACTGCAAAGACAACGCATGTCCAAAGGAACTCGGAACTCGTGTGAGCCAGGCTTTTTTAAAAATCGTTGCGATACTCCATGTCCCATCAACTGTAAACACAACAGATGTCACTTTCATTATGGAACATGTTCTGAATGGAAACCTGGATGGACGGGTACAACCTGCCAAACAAGTCTATGTAATCATTTTGCATTGGATTCCAAAATGTAAACCATATTTAAAGGTATGGTATTAATATATACATGTTTTTATGTCTGATATCAACAGAATGTGTAGATGGCTAGTTTGGTGAGGGATGTAATTACCAATGTTCAGGACATCATCTGTAACTACGTGACCGGTCAGTGTGAACGAGGCTGCTCTATTGGATGGGCAGGATATAGGTCTGAGAAGGTAGCGTATCTGTCGGTATAATCTGAATTTCAAAATAAATCTAAAGCAATCAGAATGCTACACGACAATCGAATAGCAGCAGTTTTAATGTAAATGAACACGAAATACTTTTTTGCGTTAATGACATGTAAAGAAAGTATCAAAAATATGTTTAAAAGAATGCGAGGATGGTACCTTTGGTTTGGAATGTACCAACAAGTGCAGTGGCCATTGTTAGAATGATTTACTTTGTAATAAAAAGACTGGTGTTTGTGATAGAGGGTGCAATCCAGGGTACATTAACAGTAACTGCGGCGCAGGTTAGTGATTACAATTATTTTCTACAAGTCCATAAAAATGTATCTTTCTAAACATGATTGACACTAATTGTGGCGTGATACATGTAAATATCGTTGATTGTAAAAGTCTGTTTGAAGGCACATGTGAAATTATCAAGAATTTAATTGTTGTTCTTCAATCATTTAAGCATATCTTTTACAGCATGCACACGCCATCGCATTCAAAAAGCATAGCATTGGAATATCACAACATAGCATCTCATACATTCTCAATTGTCATATACCCATAGCATTCCATAGCAAAGCACACTTGATTGTAAATCGATTTTAAATGCTTTTATCTCAAAGAATAAGTGTTTACAATATCGATAAGTGGCAAACTTTGAGTTCTTATCATTTCACTTCGAAATGTTTGGAACTCTTATGTATAAGGAGGCGTTTTTGTTTTAATAAAATAGCATAGCAAAGCAAACCATATCATAAAGTCCTTCACTTTGATTTCTCATCGCATAACATAAACATCTTATAGCATTGTATTAAAATTTCATAGCATATCATTAAAATTACTATAACACAGCATTATATTGTAGCAGATATGTATGAAATTACTGTTGTAGTTTTGCCTGTATTTGTCATATCGTTTTGGGGAGTTGATTTTAATCAACTGTCCTATGCAGTTACTCAGGCAAACCGAAAGTGAAACAGTGTTTTGACTTCAGCACAAATCATTGCTGCTGACAAGACTTAGTTCTTGGAAATAATTCATAAATTCGATAAAATGCACGCTAAAGCATTGTTTTTCAAGGAAACTTATTTATAAATACCTTGAAAATAGTCAGATTTAAAATGGTACGAACAATTTAAATAATTTTTGTCGTCGTGTATATTTCTACGCCAGAGTTCAATATAGTCTCGTTCAACTCGACGCTCGGCTGTCTCCGTAAATCCTTGTCGGAAATTTACGGTGTCAGCCGAGCGTTTGGTTAAACGAGACTAGAGTTCAATATTGCTTGGATCCATACAATTTTCGAGAAATATTTCTATTACTGATACATAGTTTGATTGAATTAATTGTATCTTTAAATATTATTTAACATGATTCATATAGGGGTTTCTCGACATTCTTGTCGAAAAAGTCCAAAAAGTCATATCATAAAAATGTGCGTAATTCAAATTAAAAACTACATGTACTTGTCATGCAAAATAACATATCATTGAATTTAAAATAAATAGACATCGACAAAATCAACTCCTGTAAGTTCTTCAGTATTTGATTTAGAAATACATGTCATTATCTACAGAAAAAAGCATCTACATATTCTTTATTAAGTATGTTATCTTTTTACTTAGAGTGTTCAACCGGATATTTTGGAATGAACTGTCGCGAGAATTGTAGCGGTCATTGTGTTAACAATGAATCATGTCGAATACAAAATGGTGCGTGTTTGTCGTGTAAACCTGGCTTCTATGGGAGTCAGTGTGTGGTATCTTGTCCAACCAACTGCAAAAATAACGGTTGTGACCAAGAACATGGGACCTGTTCTTTGTGTAAACCCGGCTTCTTTAAGATTCATTGTGATACTCCATGTCCCACCAACTGTTAAGACAACAGTTGTCACTTTGATTATGGAACATGTTATGAATGCAAACCTGGATGGACAGGAACAACTTGCCAAACAAGTCAGTGTAATTATTTTGCCATTGTATAAATGAGTTTTTGAATGTGAACCGTATAAACATGTTTTATTTATGTCTGATATCGACAGAATGTAGAGAGGGTTGGTTTGGTGAGAGATGTTATCACCAATGTTCAGGACAACATGATCTGTAACTACGTGACCGGTCACTGTGAACGAGGCTGATCTCTTGGATGGACAGGATATAGGTGTGAAAAAGGTAGTGAATCTGTCTGTTCATAATTCAAAATTAATCTAAATCATGACACTTAAATATCAGCAATTTCAATGTAAATGAACACGAACTACTTTTTTGCGTTAATGACATGAAAAGAAAGTTTCAAAAATATGTTAAAAAGAATGCGAGGATGGTACCTTTGGTTTGGAATGTACCAACAAATGTAGCGGCCATTGTTTGGATGATTCCCCGTGTAATAAAAAGACTGGTGTTTGTGATAGAGGATGCAGTCCAGGGAACATTAACAGTAACTGCGTCGCAGGTTAGTGATTAAAATCATTTCCTATAAGTCCATATCAAAATTTATATTTCTAAACATTAATGACACTAATTGTGGTATACATGTATCTTTGATTGTAAAAGTGGTTTTGAAAGGACATGTACAAATTATCATGTGTTTCAATATTGTTCTACAGTCATGTAAAGCATATCTTTTACAGCATGCACACACCATAGCATTTTGAAAGCATAGCATTGGAATCTCTTACCGTAGCATTGGAATACCACACCATAGCATCGCATACATTTTACGGCTTAAGGGAATTATTTAGCAAATATTTTATTTTGGGACATTGACTATATAATCACCAGTACAATAGTCCTGGTACCTATATTCAATTTAAAATCACGAGAACAATAATCCCGGTACCTATATTCAATTTAAAATCATTTTGAAGAGGAGGACAAGAGCTTGTTCAATACCGTTTTTGGAGAGACTGTAGGCATTCTAGATATATTTCGTTAGTCAAATGGACAAATCTCCGAGATATGTTACTTTTAACCCTCATATTTCATAGAAAATGATTGTCTAAAACATGATTTTTAATTGCGTTTACCAAAAACTTAAGCCCCGGTACACCTTATGAAAAAATATATTGTTATGATGCATCAATCATTAAAAAAATTTATATCTTGAATTTCATAAACCTGTAGGTACCTTTCAATTACTAGATCTTGACCTTAGTTGTATTTCAATCGAGTGTAAAGTATATCATTAAAAGGTAATTTTATGGATGTACATATGTATTTTGTTAACATTCTGTTATGAATACGCAGAATGATTTCTTTGAATTTAAATTGAAAAAAAAATTCATTTGTTTGAAATTAAATTATTCTATCAAGAAAGTTTTGCTGTTTGTAAGAACAGACTATATACTTCTAATTAGCGGACCCCAAGTCACGCTAATTGCTGCAGGTAACCAACCCCGACGACAACCACCCAAATTCTTTATACACATACTGTATACGTAATGTTACGCAATTCACCTTTCTCTGTTGGTGAACTGACACTTCGAAATTTTAACGTGTGATGGATACCCAAGAAAATATGAATATTCATATTTTATTTTAAACCGACTGATAAACTAGTTATACAACTTATATTAAAGGGGCATGGTCACGATTTTGGTCAAATTCTATTTTTATGTTTTAATGCATTTCGGATGATCAAATAAAATTTGAGAGTCATTCGTAGAGTAATAAACAAGATATAGGGTTCGTAATTCTTTGTCATGTACACAAGGATCGTGCCCTTTTTTTGTTTATATACGTTTGATATACCAATAAAAAATCTGTCTCTAGCTTATTTGTTTATCTTTTTATTTATCTTAAACATAGATAAATATTTCTTGAAGTTTAAAACATTCGTTTAATCTTTAAAATTGATTTTTTTACTTCAACGTCCAAAATGTAAACAAACGCTTTGTTTACATAGCAAAGAATTTCAAGCTTTGTAACTCGCTTATAACTCAACAAATGACAATTAAATTTCGGTTGCATGTTAAATATGCCTTTCTTAAGCATTGTAAAAACGAAAATCGGAAAAGTAATTTTTGACCAAATTCGTGACGATGCCCCTTTAATATCTTTCGTTGACATGGGTATCAGCGCGATGGAGTCATCGACGTGGGTGAAAGCTGGAGTGTCCAGAGAACACCCACGTGTCCAAGCGGGCAACCAGCATATCCATTCAACTATTGTCGATCACGGGGATTGAACTCGGGTCGTAGCGGTGATAAGCGAGTGCACTTTTAAACAGTTTATATCTACATGTGCTTTGTTATTTAAGAGAAATGACTAGGTGTAAGGTATGTTTTATAGGTAAGAATCAATTATGAAAGATTGAAACGCTAATTAGTATCCTCTTTCTCGAGGCAAAATAAGATATTTCGAAATGTTTATTATATTATAATAATTAATCAAATTAATTGATAACAAACAATTGTAAGCGATGAATGTACCAGTATCAGGTAATATGTAACGCTATCGAGTATACAAAATAGTAAACAAAATTATGTAATAGCATCATTACACGTTTCTTTTATTTCTCACACTTTTAAAAAAAAATAAATAATAAATTGTAACAATCAACTCCATTTATAAAATAAAGGAAGATGAATTAATATTCATTAATTCCCTCGGTTATATTTCCCGTATGAGAAGAAATTGGGGGAGGTAACTCGCGTTAAAAACAAGATCAGTATCACCTGGGACTGGTTTTACAGTACAGCGACGGTGTGGACAAGGTGAGAAGCTGTACTGCGAGGATGCACAGTTTTACCTGAGATACCTGTGCTAAACCGCGATCAGTTTCACACCAAGAGGACTCGCGGTAAATACGCAAACCGCGTTGGCCGTAGTATAATCTACTACAATAATAATAGATTAATACTACACAATATGTGTGTGATCCTGTCCCTCTGTATCTGCCTGCATGCTGATGAGTTGTTTATGTGAATATTCTTTGCCCTCCAAACGGTTTAGAAGAGTTATTTTCAGAGTGTGTGTGGTCGTTTGGAAAGAACTGCCAGTTTCCACGTGATGGATACTGTATTGATCAGAAATGTGACAGATTCAACGGAAGCTTGTAAAATTGTACACTAGGTAATGGATTTTATCTTAAGCCGTTAATCCAATTTGTACAAAAAACCGCACTTTGTTAAAAAGTTGTTAATTTGTTAAAATATTTTTCTTAATATGTATTGCATGTTTTGAATGACTTGTAAAAACACCCTAACCAGTTTTCTATGATTTTTTTTCAACACAAATACTCAACATAATGACGATTCTAAACAAATCACACCTGTGACGATAGCTTTAGCTTTCATGGTTGGACTCTTGGCCTCAGTTGTTGTAAACCTTTTTGCTATCAGTTTGTTTCTGTTAGAGTTGAAGTAATTTACAGTACAAACAGTAATATTAAGTCATATGCTTGAAAACAGAGTGTTTTTTTTTAAAGAATGGGGTTTCTTCTTTTACCTTTGAGCAAATGGATAAAACATTTTAGTATTAAAATTAGAATCCATTCTAAGTATATCGAATATCATATGAATTGTAACACTGTGATTTTGCTGGTCGAAACTCCACATTGAAGAACGGATCACTACAGAAAGCCTACCGTTCACTCAAATTCATTTAAAAGTCATTTAAAAAATCAATAAAATCAGTTCGTACTTTTATTGTACTTGTTTTGTTTTAACTTTTTATATTTCTTAAAATAATGAAAACAATAGACTTTGTTATTTGCCTATATTGAAAAAACTATTAGCATATTTTGTCTGTTGCAACAAGTACATATTATTTCTTCTACATAAATACAAAATATACACAATGATAAATAAAACAAAGCTTGGTTAAAAAATAATCTATAGAACAGAGTCTTTCTTCTTTTTTTTTTTAAAGGACTTATTATTCAAAGTCAAAAAACAAAATGTTCTGATTTATTTAGTGGAGAAAATAATACCAATCTACTCATATGATATAGTGTACACCTTACAAAAACGTTTTTTTTTTTCAAATATAGATCTTTGTTGAATAGATGACAGTTTTTTTTTACACAAAAACAACAGACAAAGTTGTTGAAAGTCAGACACATTTGTTGTGTGCATCTCTTAACTCGTATTTTAAAGAAAAAAACCTACTTACTATGTACATGTTAATTTCGTGGTGATTATGAATTTATAACTTAAAACATAATATTATTAATTAACTTTTATTGTTTAACAATGATAAAAATAATGACAGTGTTGTATTTTCTAAGCAATAATATTACAGAGTTCCATCTTTGTGTGACGTTGCTAAATGACCCATGCGCCACCGTAGTCATATGGTTAATAACGACACAAGACGATGCATAATTTAATGTTTATCATATTATTGAAATGTTTATGAAATCAATATATTTTTTACGTGTATGACATCAAGTACTTTGACTTTAATCATTTAATCATAATAAACCGTATATTTTTTAAATATATTTTTCTGAGAGCAAATATAATTTCAAATTTCATATCACATTTGTGATTGTTTCTTAATTCTCCATTTTATCCTATTAATTCAAACAGATAAATACAAAAATCTTTAATTACTAAACCAAATATTTCTTTTTCATGCATAGTATAATACCATTTTTAGGAAATAAGTAGATGGATGAGATATAACATGATCTTATGTACCTCTATCACACAAAGGTCCGATTCGTCCAGCAGCACATCCACTGACCTGTCGCGTGGTTGCAAGCAGTGTGTTCCTTACAGTTTTTTGCACATGGTTCTGTGCAGTTTTTTTAAAACTATCTGTCTCTACACTCTTCGTACAAAAACTCAATACTTTAAAGCGTACCTGTAGCTCAGCGGATGTGAAACTTATGTCAAAGAATTCATTTACCAGAATTAAATGCCTAAAAACCCCGCATCGAAATCGATGCAAAAAAATGCAGTTACGATGATTCAAAGTGGCTATATTTACCTGCTTTGAGAAATCTAATCAAAAGAAAATAGAATTAGCCGAGAACGAGGCTTCAGCGGAAGTGACGTCACGAGGTCAATAGGAAGGAAATTTTCTGACAAATTAAAGGTTTACAAAATTAATTTAATTTTACAGACAAAATGTTTGATATAGGTCTGATTATTGACGTATCAGGTTTTAATTTGTATCCGTAATTGTTTTGTTACAGTCAGATTTCTTTTTAAATGATTCGAAAATCTGCTATTCTCATCGCCTTTTTACCGGTGATTACGCAGATGATTGGATGGGAAGATTTATGCTCATTATTGTTTTTTATTACATAATTTCCCTTCACACACGACTGGTCCGAGAAAATGAAACAGGTAAACAAACGAATCTAATGCTCCACGTGTATATCTTGGGTATGCATACACTTGGTACACGAGTCTGGTGAACAAAGAAGGGGTTTTCACACTTCTTTACTGGTGAATTGATTTGTGTATACTAAGCTCGTCATTTAAAATAATTTATTGTGTCATTTATTATCATATAGTTTCATATTACTTTATACAACGTTGTTTTTTCCATTTCCATTTCCTTTTTAATAGGACTTCACTATATTTAACATTATAGACATGTCATTTATTATCATATAGTTTCATATTACTTTAAACAACGTGTTGTTTTTTTTTTCCATTTCCTTTATAATAGGACATCATTTTAGATAACATTATACACATGTATTTATAACTTATGACCCGTAAAGACACATATCAATATTGATTTAATTTCTATTGTAACAAATGAGTACTTTAACTTCGTTTATTAACTATCATTGTTATGGTGAAGCTCCTACAAAACATAATACATATATGAACTTCACAATAATAAAGCATCACAATAAAATTAATAATATGACACACATATATGTTCAATTATAATGTATTGTTTTTTTACTTTAATTACAACATTTATCTTATATTTTATAAATGATGGTTATAAAAAGAAATAAACAATACTGCATACTGTGATAATGCAGATAAAAAATCTACTCTGACAATATGTAAATGCCATAATCAATAATTTATCAAGTACACACGTGCCTATTCTAAATAAGGGTGAAAGGAACATGTTCTGATACTGTATATACAATTATATGTACGGGTAGGTAATATCTGAAACAAACCATTAGGCATGTATCTATGCAAAATTTGCATGTTTATAATTGTATAAAAATATATGTAAAAATCAATACTGTACCCTTTTCAAACATTAGTCTGTATTGAAATCATGAGTACAATTCACTGTGAAACCTTAAAATTTTGTAACCTTTCTTAATAATTTTAACATATATTCTCATCTGTGATACAATGATTACTTTGATATAGTTACTAATAAAAAAAACAAATTTACATTCAATACAAAATAGTAGCAGTAAAATAATTTTACTTTCAAAAGATTTCTCAACTTGTCTCAGCAATGGTCACAAACAAAATGCCTATTGTCAGAAATTTATAATCTCTAGTATAATTGAAAATGTAACAAAATCAATTTCTTTATCAAATTACTTTCAAGAATCAAAGTACTGAAGTACTGACGGGAGTTGATTTTATCGATTATTATTTATTTTATAATCAACGATAATGTTATTTTGCATGGCAAGCGGTTACTTATTTGTATTTGATTTACGCACATTTTTATACTATGAATACTCGGACTCTTCCGAAAGGAATTTCAAGAAAACCAATATGAATCATGTCGCGTAATATTTAAAGCTACTATTTTGGTTCAATACGTAGTAAGAGCACTGCAAACTTTACTGTATAGTGCTTTGGACGTCATTGCAAGTGCGCAAAGAAAAAAAAAATTAGGTCACACATCGGCAAATGGCGGTCATCTGCTACAACGCCATATTTCAGCATAAGTTGACAGATTAGAATGTTATGAAATTAGGGAAAAAATTAGCTTGCTTATTTTTTCCATACATTATTTATGATTTACTCTTTATATATATCCAAAGTCTCTTTTTCAATGAATAATAAAAAGAACATTTAAAACACTGTTTCAAAATATTTCGACCGTGTTATTTCACTACACACACACACAAAGGAAAAGAAAACAATATAAAAATACCCAAAAGAACACCACAAAAAACCAAACAAAAGGTCCAGGGCCACGCCCCATCGCTCACCTGAGCAACAACTGCCTTAACTCTGATCAAATAAGCATTACAAAATAAAAATCAAAATATCTTGACAACTAAGTACAGTACGTCTTGCTCAATTTTTTTTTTAAATTCAAATATCTGCTGATTTTTATCCACATCTTATTGGGGGTAAATATCAAGCCCCTTGTCTTGTTGTACCTGTAAGAAGATTGTTTTTCTATTCCTATATACCCCCTTCCCTAATTTTATTGCCCTACTTTATCTAGGGAATCATTAGCTGATTAAATTTTGTTCTGCACGACTCGTGCTTTCACACAATTTACTGATTTATTAGACTGAAAACCTTCCAATAATATTTTTAAAGATTTTCTCTATATATCTATACTTCTTTATTAAGATAATAGACTCGAATTTTTGGAAGAGTACTGTCTTTTGTTTTATATATTTTAAACATCATTGGTTCTTGACGATTACCAATTTGTGTTATTTTTTCTCAATTAAGCTTCGCAAATTATTTATCAACGAAAATTCCTAAAAATTTCCCGGAAATTATCTGGTTTTCTTTCATTTTTATCTACTTGCGCGTGCGCAAGACATTCAAGCAAGCGGGGATCTTTAGTTTATGTTTCCACAATATCAAACTTGCATGAATAAAATTAGAAACGATAATACAACTACGCGTAAATTTCCCATGTTTTCTTTGCTATATTTGCTATCTTTGCTATATACCCTGTCCATATATATTTATAATTTTTTTTTGAGAAATAATAATAAAAAAGAAAAAATTACACATCAACTTAATACTTAGTTTCGTCTTTGTGATGGCAAAACAACATGTGATTCCATGCAAAAATTCATATTATATTTCTGAGGAGAGTGAACATAAAATGTTAGAATGTTTTTTTTTTCGTTAAAATGATAAATGTCTTACGGACCCGGTTTTACGACAGATTTCTTTCTGTGTATTATCTCTGTAGCAAAGAAAATATATGAACGTTGGTGAAAAGGTGTTGAGTTCCTCATTATATGGGTTAATTTTTTAGAAGAAAGATATTTACAGTCTCAGCAGGTTAATTATGATTATTTTGACTGTTATTTTTAATGCAACTTCATTATTTTTTCCAAAATCGTTTCGGAGCGATTCTGCAGTTTTCTGCTACATTACGGGTGTAAGGGATGAATTCTAACTGTGGTGAGGGCCTTTTGCGATACAAAGTTAGATTATTCTCACTAAAGAAAGTGTAGTGAAATTAATAGCATTATTGTACGCGTATAGCTTTGTTATGTAAATGTCAACAATACGGTGTGTCGACGTATCTATTTTGTAAATATTCGATATGCAATGTCAACCCGTGCACGCACGGGTCAAAGTCTAGTTCATGTGTAAAAATCTATTCCCCCATCTTTCCCTGGGGACCATGATTTGAACAAACTTGAATCTACACAATCTGATGCTTCCACTCCAATTTGAGCTTTTCTGGCCTGATAGTTATCAAGAAGAATATTTTTTATGATTTTCTCAATATCTTCCTCTTTCAAAATTCATCCCCCTTTTGTGGCCCCACCCTACCCCCGGGGTCCATGATTTAAATAAACCTGAATCCACACTGTCTAAGGATGCCTCCACACAAGTTTTTGAGGAGATGGTTTTTATATAGATTTTCTCTATACATTATTTTGTAGAAATCCATCCTCCATTGTGGCCCCATCCTACCCCCGGGGTCCATGATTTAAATAAACCTAAATCCACACTGTCTAAGGATGCCTCCACACAAGTTTTTGAGGAGATGGTTTTTATATAGATTTTCTCTATACATTCTTTTGTAAAAATCCATCCTCAATTGTGGCCCCACCCTACCCCCGGGGACCATGATTTGAACAAACTTGAATCTATACTACCCGAGGATACTTCCATACAAGTAACTTCTTTTCTGGGCTAGTAGTTTTTGAGAAGAAAATTTTTGAAAAATACCTACAATTTTTTTTATAATTCTGAATTATCTCCCTTCTAAAGAGAGTGTGGCCCTTCATTTGAAAAAAAAAAACTTGGATCACCTTTACCAAGTAAAGCTTTGTGCTAAGTTTGGTTGAAATCTGCTCAGTAGTTCTTGAGAAGAAGATGAAAATGTGAAAAGTTTACAACAACGCCAACGACAACGCCAACGACTGCAGACAACGGACAAAGTTGAACATGAAAGCTCACTTGAGCTTCCAGCTCAGGTGAGCTAAAAACTACAAAAAAAGGATTTAAAATATATAATGAGAAAAATTCGACAAATATTTATGAATACAAGATTAAAAATATAAAAGATAAACATGTAGCAGATTTAGTTACAAGCTTTTAAATAATATATTATGGAATAATGTATATGTGAATAAATGGGAAAAGATACATTAAATCAATATGTACACTATAAACAAATAGAAAATATAAAGCATTAGCTTTTTTATTTTGACAATGTTAAAAACATTTGGAATGCTGTTCGTATTTTTTTGTCGTTTAAAATACAGTCGAGACATATTGTTGCTGGTTTCTTTTTTAAAGAACACGATAGAACCAAATCTCTACATCTACTTATTACTTATGTAGCTTATAGAATTGACAAACAAATTGTAGATTAAATTCTACGAGTTAAAAAATTTACTTGTTTTTATGCTCCAGTTTTATGTTTTTTTAAATGCAAATATTAAGTGCCATTTTTTGTTTTGAAAATTTGTCAAAGATAATGTGATATGTATTGTTATCATATTGTAAAATATTCTATTATCAAAAACTACTGTAGAGAGACATGTCATAAAAGGGAGGATATGGGCTGTGAACAGCGTGAAAGTAAGAATTTAACCTTGAGTTAATATCAGTTATAACAAACTAACATACTTTTGAGTATGTTTGTAATAATACGAAAAAAACACTATTTCCTTTTGTTTCAGAATGATCACTTAATTCTAGTTGTAACACCTTTTTATTTTTAACACAAAAAGGTTTATTCTCTATAGTTAGAGTTGTTGCGATTTGAAACGAATTTGAAATATGAGTAGTTGATATTTGAAAAGACGTTTAAGTGTTGTGTCTGGAGCAGAATAAAATTGATCAATAAAAATGGAATTGTTTAACCTCTGTGGAGGAGAAACATAGCACGTTTAGATTAAGAAAAATCAACAAAACAATAAAAAATATTAAGGGTGCAAAAAAGATTCTCAAAGAGTTTTTTGAGAATGAAAAATTTTAAGAATTGGACTGTGTAAAATTTTAAAAATGTAAAATACGTTAACATGGAATTTCATAGATCACTGCTTTGAAATAAAATGTATTACTGAATTGTCCTTGAAAACAAAACACTTTGCATTATGACTATAAAATTAATCAACCTTGTATACTCGTATTTTTTCTAATCAGTCATTTATAATCTTAAAAGTAACGTAACATTTTTTTTTCAAAGTTCTTTTAATAATTTAAATTTACTAACAACAACGTTTGACGTAAGTGTTTTCATTGATCGTGTTTGAAAAATCAATTTACATGTAGATAAAACATGCAATTGTCTTTTTTACAAAACATGCTGTCGGCTTCTGTTTCTGGTGTTCATCGTAAAATAATAAACCAAAGTTCTAACCATCTTGGTGATTATTGTTGTGATCGTCAACTCATGTTGAAACCAAATAAAAAAAAAACCCAAGATATTGTAACATTGTTGCCGGCAAAAATATAATGTAAACATAATATATAAATACAATGTTTTTCTGCTTTAATATCGGAATTATGGAAAACACCAAGGAACTAGTTGAAAGACCGCCGATGGAATCCAAATAACAAGATTGCGTTCAATGGAAATACAAAAAAAAAAAAAATGCCTACTGAATCAGTACGGAAAATATCCAAAACACATAGACGTTTTTAAAAAAATAGATAAAAAATGATATCTATAATTCAGTTCAATTCGTCATTGTTTGTCTATTTATGGTTCTTCATGTTTTAGCAAACGCGTTCATTTTAAGTCTTAACCTACTTAAAATGTTACAAATGAAATTAATAACACACGATATATTTTTAACGCAAAAAAGGACTTAAAAGCCATGGCCAGTGAAAATTATTAAAAAAAAGGAATCAAAACACATGCCGTTTAGATCTTGTTCAATATTCGACAGGCATATCTGATATTTGGATTCGCAAATTGATTTAACGTGTCCAATAAAATTTCCATGACGTTCTTTTTCACATTTAAGGTAAGAAATGTATATTTATTCATGATAATTTTTTTTCAAAATAGAAATGTATATACAAATAAATCAATAATAATAGTTTGTCAAAATCATTAGGTTGCAAAACTCGATGATATTCAACTTGTGTGATGCATATATACGTTATGAAGTAAAAAGTTAGATGTCCGTTTTTCTAAGCAGTACACGTTTTATTCGTTAACTCAAAGATTCAAATCTTCCCTTAATTTTGTAACACTCGTTTCCATCGTATTAATCTGCGTTACCAGGCGAAGGAGCCCTTTTCGGTTTGCTAGAATTTCATTGCGTTTTTCCGAGATCTGATGTAATCGTTCATTTAGTGCCTCTGCATCTTGAAGAAGTTCCTTTGTAACTCTTTCAACCATTAATCTGATGTTTGATCCACATTGTTTTTCAAGAAGAGTGTGCATTCTTTCTGGGACCGACTTTATGCATTTGTAATATTCATCGTCTATTTCTTTTGTTGTTTTAACTACTAAGCCAAAAAAAGAGCTTACTGCAAAGACAATAGTTCCAATAATTGCTGCAGGAATACCAAAGCCAAAGGCTAACGCAACAATCCAGACTGGAGAAGTAAGTAAGCCTAGCTGAATAAGAAAGGTTGATGATTCGGTTTCCTCAACGTCCGGATTCAATCGTGCCCATTTATTTTCCATTACTTCAAGACTTGATTTTATTTTTTGGCGAAATTCTCTAATTTCTTCTGATATTTCCTTAAACTTCTTTAAAACACCTTCAGATTTTAAAAATTCAACAACATACAAATCGACCCTAGCCCGTATTTCTTTTTCAAAATTCGTTTTATTCCAGTCGACCTCTGCAATTGGTTTTCGACCTTTTGGGTTCAATACGTCGTATTTCCCTGCCGATGTTGACATGGATCTTTCACATTCTTGAACTACGGCTTTGATTGTGTCATTGGTTTTCGCGATGTGGTCTCCTCTAAACTAAATTTAAAAACCATATATATATATATATATATATATATATATATATATATATATATATATATATATATATATATATATATATACAAACCTCAAATGTTGCAAAATTCTTAGGTCTTTAGCTTTTTTAAACATCGAATCCAGTACCTTTTGGAAATTCGCAAACGTTTTTGTTGATGCGTTGTTTTTTCTTTTAGAAACCTAAATATTATAGATGAAACAAACAATACAATGTAAGTATCGAATGTTTATATTTTAAGAATCAATAATTTGTCAAAGAACTATATATGATATTAGTCAAATTTGGCCCCCATAATTCGGTAATTTTAAAGTGATTCAGTTACATTCATCTGTTGTGTTATTTTATAAAAGAGTTGACCTAAAATATGTTTTTCACCTATTTATTTGATTTATATACACTCACTAGCAGTATATGATGTCAGAAGTGACGCTATTTTAATAATTCAATCAAAATCAGTCAACAATTGACATTTTTCTAATCTTTTTTCGAATTGGAAATATAGAGCGACTTTTTGAGCAAGAACGAACTTTTTGTCACTTATAAATTCTTAAGAGATACATCTTTGGTGAAAATATTTTGTTTGTTCAAGCAGTCGCTCACTGTTTCCTTAAAGAAAAACTGCTTCAAAACAAGCCGTTTTATGCTAAAAATGCGAAAATGGCGGGAAAAGGTAAACTTTATGATGTCATACTATTAAATTGTGGGCACTAAAATCAAAAAGAAAATTATGAAAAAACTTCAAATGAATATTTGTTCAAATAAACAAAGAATTACAGTAAAATGACAACGTTCATTTATGGGAGCCATTTTAGGCTCAAACCATATATAGTCCTTTGCAAATTAATAACAGATATGCATTAAAACAAGAGGCATATTGGCCATATCGCATACCACATACCAATAGCCGTACTAAAAAAAGCTCTATGGAGTTGTATACAAAACATTTAGATAATGTAATAAGATAGATCCCGTATAAAAATATTCTAATGATGATTTTCTTACATAAAAAAAAATATTTAGCTATCAACTGTCAAATTCATACCTGATTGTATTTAACCGTATATAAAAAATCCACTTTAAGGAAAATTAAACTAAGCAAAAAACCTTTCTAAACTTAAAGTTTTCTTGACTGATATGCATATACATTAATATGTTTAAATGTTGAAAAAAGGGCGATTAGCATACCTTTTTCTTACTTGTCTATAGAATTACATTAGAAAAAAAATGAACAAGGCCTGTTGGTATGGGAATTGTGCTGACATCTTTTACATTTAAGGATAAAAATGATAATATATCTCGAACTGGGTTGTTTCTGCAAAAACTGACTTAAACTTGTCAAATCTTAAAAAAAAGACTAATACATGTAGATATGAAGTTTTACGTGTTGATTTGTAAGTATATGAAGCATATAAGAGTAGAACAAATCCTTATTAATCACATGTTTACTGTACTGTATATCTAATAAATCCAAAAGAAAATTCTATTAATTAATTAATTTGATATGAATTAAAGCGTCGTACGACATAACATCGGGTGTTTAAATCTTACAGTATAATGTTCAATTCTGTGAAAACAACTTAGAGGTATCTTAGTAGTATTATTTTTTAACAGCTTGCGAATGCATATCATTAACCGACCGGTATGGTTCCTACATTTTTGTGCTAACATCCTTTGTTCAAGATCATGGGAAACAAGCATGGCTACCAATTGGCAGGGTCATATAGTTTCGTTGTTTGTTTAAGGTCTTCCGTTGGAACTTATCGTGATTGTAATGTTTCTTCTTCTTATTTTCCCCCCTTTTTTTGGTCCGCAATATTTCACAAAGATGGCTCGATAGATTTTCTTGAAATTTTCAGGACTGATAGAGAACAATAATATCTCCAGGCGTTTTTATTTTTCATTTTTTTCAAAATTCACTTCCTGTCGTCCGTTTCCTGTCCCGCGGCAAACAGTTTTGGACAATGAGATCTCAGAAACGATGAAGACTTGAACATTCAAACTTTGAGGGATGATAGACCTATATGTTTTTAGGCATTCAATTTATTTCACAGAGAATAAAAATATCAGTATAAATGCTTACATATATCATTTATCCGATGTTAACTAAACAAAAAAATATGTACTTCCGGTGAGATATATCAAATATCTCAGGTAGCCTTTTTTAAAACAAATGTTTGAACCGAGAGATCTCAGAAACTGTAAGTGATCAAGACACGAAACTTACACGGATGATAGACATTTGATAGAAAATGCGTTAAATTGTTTTCATTTTGTCAACCGTCACTTCCGGTCCACACCGGAAGAATTCAAACAAATCAAGTTGTTTAAAAGTTAAACTGTTTTACATTGACAACTTTAGATAAATTGATTGATAATTAAGTCTTTTTGTCTAATGTTTAAAGAAAAACTAACTCATTTTCATTGAGCACTTCCATTTGTCTGTTTCAAAGTGACATTGAGATCTCAAAACCAATAATGACGTGAGCATCCAGACTTTGTGGGATGATAGACCTATAGTTGTAGATGTGTTTAAATTATTTTGGGTTTTTTTTTCGTCGTAGCTTCCGGTCGGCACCGGAAGCACTTCAAAATTTATTTTTTTACGCATTTTTTAAATTTAACACAGAACTTAAATATAAGTTTAAAAGCTTACATATGTCATCTGTCCGATAATTGATAAACAAAAAAATTACTTCCGGTGAGATATCTCAAATATTTCAGGTAAGTTTTTTCAAAACAAATATTGTAACAGCGAGATATCTTAAACTGTAAGTGACCAAGACACGAAACTTACAGGGATGATATACATTTAAAAGAAGATATGTTTATCCGCTTTCATTTTGTCAACCGTCACCTCTGGTCCCAACCAGAAGTATATAACAAATCAAGTTGTTTAAAAGTTTAACTGTTTTTATTTGACAACTTTATATAAATTGATAGACAATTAAGTTCTGTTGGGTAATGTTTAAGAAATACTAACTTTCATTTTCATTGAGCACATTTGTTTGTCCGTTTCCTGTCCCGAGGCAAAACAACATTGAACCTTTCAGTTCTCAAAAACAATAATGACTTAAACATTCAAACTTTGTAGGATGATAGACCTACGTACAAAGATGTGTTTACATTATTTTGCTTTGTTTGGCGTAACTTCCGGTCGTCACTGGAAGCACTTCAAAAATTATTTTTTTCTTATTTTATTTATTTTAAATAGAATGAAAATATCAGTATAAAATCTTATATGTGTCATCTATACGATGTTAAAAAATTTCTAATTCCGGTGAGATATCTCAAATAGCTTTCCTTTTTACAAATTTGATGCCCACGAGATTTTAGTCACTGTAAGTGATTGCGACACTAAGCTTTTATGAATAATATACATTTGATAGAAGATGTGTTTAAAGGGATTTATTTTGTCAACCGTCACTTCTGGTTTTCACCGGAAGGGTTCAAACAAACCATGATTTTAACACGTTTAACTGACTATCTTAAGTGTTTCATCTAGCATAATAAACAGTGATGTCGATCATATTCCTTCCAATGATACTATTGCTGGAGGGTTAAGAAACTTGTTTATGGTGTCTGTTGGAGCAAGAGTGATGCTTACGAGGAATATTAAAACTGAAAATGGTTTAACTAATGGACCTATTGGAACAATTGTGAATATTATTTTTACAAGTAAGAATGATAAGCTATCATGTATATATGTGAAATTTGATGATCCTTAAATTTGAAGAGTAATGATGAAACAAGAATTCTCTCTTCATAGTCCAGTTGCAATAGAGCGATATGAGCATAAGTTTGGTTATAGAGGTAGATATGTTGTACGTTTACAGTTTCCTTTTATGTTATTTTGGGCGTGCACAATTCACAAAGTCGAAAAAACTTCTTTGAACTCGACAGTTATTGATTTAGGTATTACTGTGTTTGAATTTGGTATGGCATACGTTGCATTAAGCAGGGTAACTTCTAGCACAGGCTTGATTTTGATCAACTTTGATCCACCAAGGATAAAAGTTTTATATGATATTATATAATATATTGTGTAACGATTTTAAGTTATGTAATGTTGAATCATGCGTACGGCACATGATAGCTGTGTTTGTATTGTCGCCTAGCAACCAGCGGAGATTGTCACGTGACCCACAGAGGGTATATAAACGAGCGCATCGCAGCTGCAGCGTTCTTTTCCCTAGCAGTCTTCATTGAGAAGAGAGAGAGAAATTGCAAGACTAAGGTACGGTTTTGGTAGGTGGGTTGCCTTGAGAGAGAGGCTTACCACATTTTCATAGTTAATAGGACCAACCGTGTTTGACCACTAGTTGGTTATTATAGAGGCTGTCCTCTCGGAGGTTAGCCTGGCTTAGTCGTCGCTGATACTCTAGTAGTATTAGGGAAGGGGTACGCCTTTAGTTAGAGGTTGTACACTGTCCGTCCTGCATAAGGCATTAACACAGTGACTGCCTCTACTAAGGGTTTACCTCTTCGGTAGGTTATCCAGCTAGGGCGTGCCGCGGGTATTCACTACCGCCTGAATAAGGCATATAATAGTGTTTACCTCGTGGTATTAATAAAGTTACAATCCCGGCCGACCAGATTCATTTGTGATTTTACCCTAGGTAAGGGAAGGCCATTTTGTAAATATTTGTAGGCCAATTGTAATCACTAATCATTTTAGAGAGGAAAATTATTATTGTTTGATATTTTTTTATATTCAACACCCAGACCCTAGAATTGACTAGGTACGGACCCCTCGACACGTTACAAAAATAAATGGTGGCAGCGGTGGGATCTGGGTAACTGTTAAATTATTAGCTGATTACTGTATGTGGATTTTGGTCGGAATAAATTCTTTTGATTGTATTGTGTTTAATTTTTTAATTATGATGAGCGCATTAGAAAAAGAATTGCGGCAGTTGCATGACGGGTTGCCTAAGACAGCTGAGAAATCGCACGCCAGAGATTCAGGCATACCTGACAGCAGGCACACCACATTACTGGGTGAAAAGTCATATAAGAGTTCTGGTGCGAAACCTAAGCAATTAAAGAAGACAACCAGTTTTCTTGAAGATGACGAGCCTAGTTTTGTGGAAAACCTCAATGAGCTGACAAGCCGCAAGCAACGTGTATCAAGTACACCATATATCGACTCTGCAGCTATTGATGACCCTGATGACTTAAGGCCTTACAAGGACAATGTAACACGCAGGCGTCAGAAAAAGTACGACAATGAGCCCGTCCGTTCAGGAGTTAAGGCAGACAAGTTTGATGGTAGTTCATCCTGGGTTGATTTCAAATCACATTTTGAAATTTGTGCCGCCCTTAACAAATGGTCTGTTTCAGACATGGGGATGCATTTGGCGGTATCATTGAGGGGTCAAGCCCAGGGTGTATTAGGAAACCTACCAGAGGGTGAAAAGTGCAACTACAGACTGTTGTGTAAGGCGCTTGAAGAGAGGTTCTCCCCGACAAATCAGACAGAACTCTATAGAGCTCAACTGCGTGAGAGACGACAGAAAGCCTCAGATTCATTGCCTGAATTAGGTCAGGATATAAGGAGGCTTACCAATCTTGCCTACCCAACAGCACCAGTTGAGGTAAAAGAGACGCTTTCCAAAGAGCAGTTTATAGACGCCCTGAGAGATAGAGACATGCGTCTAAGGGTTCGACAAGCAAGGCCCATTGATCTCAATGATGCCGTGAGACATGCTGTTGAGTTGGATGCTTTTCAGGCGGCAGACCATCGAATGCACGACAGTCCAACTTATGCAAGGTCTACACAGAGTGATGAAGAAAAGTTAGACCCAATTTCGGTGTTGACAAAGGCGGTACTTGACCTTCAAAATGAAATAAAAATTCTGAAGAAAGACAGAGACCATCCCCCAGTAGATACGCATAAAAGAGGCGGACAAAAATCTACTGTAGTTTGTCATTATTGTAAACGGGAAGGACATGTCAAAGCCAAGTGTTTCAAGTACTTAAAGTTATTAGATAAGACAAAGAGTTCAGACCAAGGTCCATCGAAGAATGGTCTGCCTAAATCCAACAAACCAAATACAAAAAGTTCTGCAGGAAGGTCCGGTGTCACCTACAAAGTTGGAGAGGCTGGCATGTTTTTACATGCATTAGTGAATGGCAAAGCTGTTAAATTGCTGGTAGATTCAGGAGCTACCCTGAGCATATTATCTCCGGATATCTTAAACTCCGTTGGTTTTCGGAGCTCACAGCTTGTGAGGCTGAGTAGACCAATAGTAACTGCAAATGGTACACCACTAAAGACTGACGGTCTACTAACAATCAACATGCAGTTAGGGAATGACAGTTTTGCACAAGCGTTTGCCGTTGCAGAAATAGGGGTTGATGGTATACTAGGTCTTGATTTTCTGAAAGACCACCATTGCTTCATAGATATGGAATCCCTGTCACTGAAAGTAGGAGGCAAACAGCATGCTTTACACATGGAAGGTAAAATTGGCTGTTGCAGGGTCACATTAGCAGATGATGTTTGTATACCACCGAGTTGTGAGGTTGTCGCCAAGTGCAATGTTTTACCTCCGATATTTGATAAAGTCCCAGAATTAGGTCTAATAGAACCTTCATGTCGGTTTATGGAGTCAGACAGAGCCTTAGTAGCGCGAGCTCTTGTAACTGGAAAAAAATTTGCACCAGTTAGAATGCTGAACTTGTCTGATCAAGTTCTTAATGTGTATAAGGGGACACTAGTGGCAAACCTGGTGCCAGTAGAAAATGTAGAGGATGTAAAGGGTGATAAATGCTTTGACGACAAACAACAGGCAATGCCTGATCACCTCCGTGATCTTTACGAACGAACAATAAAAGGAATGGGTGCCAAAGATGCCAATTTGATATATAAGTTTTTAATGCGGTATTCAAAGTTATTTGCTGTATCAGATGCAGAATTAGGGAAGACAAATGTGACTGAGCATAAGATTGATACTGGAAGTGCACAGCCCATCAAACAACGCCCAAGACGACTTCCATTTCACATGCAAACAGAGGTTGATAAACATGTGGATGACATGATGAGGAGAAATGTTATTGAAGAGTCAACAAGTCCATGGTCGTCACCTGTCGTCCTTGTTAAAAAGAAAGACGGTACAACCAGATTTTGCGTCGATTATCGCAAGCTTAATGGCGTGACAATCAAAGACGCTTACCCCTTGCCAAGGATTGACGACTCACTAGATCAGTTGAATGGAGTCAAGTGGTTTTCCACTCTTGATTTAAACTCTGGATACTGGCAAGTTGAAATGTCTCCGGATGATCGTAGCAAGACAGCTTTTGCTACAAGAAGAGGCTTGTATCAATTTAAGGTCATGCCATTCGGGCTTTGTAATGCCCCGGCAACCTTCGAGCGTCTGATGGAGACAGTTCTAAGAAATCTTCAATGGGATATCTGTCTAGTGTATCTAGATGATATCATTGTGGTAGGAAATACTATAGAGGATATGATTCAAAATCTTACTCTAGTGTTCGACCGCTTACTGGCTGCTGGTCTCAAATTAAAAGCGCGTAAATGCACATTGTTTGCAAAAGAAGTAGAGTATTTAGGTCATATCGTATCTGAAAGAGGGATAGCAACGAGCCCCGAAAAGATCAAAGTGGTTAAACAGTGGCCTATTCCATCTAACCTCACTGAGTTAAGGTCATTTGTAGGCTTCTGCAGTTACTATAGAAGGTTTGTGCCAAATTTTGCAATGATTGCAAAACCGTTACATGACTTGACGAAGAAGAATATAACCTTTAGATGGAACGATGACTGTCAAAATGCCTTCGATAGGCTCAGGAAAGAACTAGCGACAGCTCCAGTTTTAGCTCACCCCGATTTCGATCAAGAATTCATACTTGATACTGACGCTAGCAATGAAGCCGTAGGCGGGGTGCTCTCGCAAATACAGAATGGAGTAGAGAGACCTGTAGCATTTGCGAGTAAAAGTCTATCGAAGTCTGAAAGGAAGTACTGCGTTACTCGCAAAGAACTCTTAGCTGTTGTGCTATTCGTCAAACATTTTTGACAATACTTGTATGGCCGAAAGTTTAGAATAAGGACCGACCATAGTTCATTAAAATGGTTGATGAACTTTAAAGATCACCAGGGGCAGCTGGCTCGTTGGATAGAAATGCTGTCAAGTTATGACTTCTATATAGAACATAGGTCAGGAAAGTTTCACAATTACGCGGACAGTTTGAGCAGAATGCCATGCAAGCAGTGTAAGAGTGATCATAGACTGGGTTGCCTTGCTTTAAAGCAGGATTCACACAATGCCTTTGGTTTCACTGGAGATGTTACTTTGAGTGAAATGCAGGATTCCGATAGAAATCTAGGTATGGTAAAGAAGTGGTTGGCAAATAAAAAGCGTCCTGAATACAATGCCATTTCAGGGGAGTCCATGACTGTAAAATCGTTATGGTCTCAATGGGATAGATTGATTTTACATGAAGGTGTTCTATACAGAAAGTGGGATGATTTGATTTCAAAGAGTCAAAAATTACAAGCTGTAATCCCAAATGAAGAAAGGAGAACAACTCTAAAATTCTGCCATGATGATCGAGCAGCTGGTCATCTCGGTGTGCATAAAACCTTGGCAAAAATACGACTGTCTTACTACTGGCCGGGCTTGCAAAGAGATGTCAGACAATACATTAGAGGTTGTGAGGTTTGCACCAAGAGGAAGGCGCCTACTATGACAAATAAAGCCCCGATGCAAATAATTGGTTCAGGATCTCCTATGGAAAGAATAGCCACTGACATTCTTGGAGAACTGCCTGAGACTGATAATGGCAACAGATATATACTAGTTGTAGCTGATTATTTTACTAAGTGGACGGAGTGCTTTGCAATGCCTAACATGGAGTCGAAAACAGTAGCTACAAAAATTGTAGAAGAGGTGTACTCGACTTGGTGTCCCAGACACAATACACTCGGATCAAGGTCGACAATACGAAAGTGAACTCTTCCAGGAGACATGTAAGCTACTTGACATTCAAAAGACACATACGAATCCCTACCACCCACAGTCAGATGGTATGGTAGAGCGTTTTAATCGGACTTTAACAACGATGCTCAGTGCCTTTGTAAATGAGCACCACTCCGATTGGGATGTCCATTTGCCATATGTTATGATGGCCTATCGATCATCCATACAGGAAACTACTGGGATGACTCCAAATATGTTAATGTTAGGCCGAGAGACAAAGACGCTACTAGATGTTATGTATGAACCACCTCGTAACATTAAACAGTCTCCGTCAAACAAATGGGTATGGGAACTCCAAGAACGCCTAGAGATTGCTCACAATGTTGTCCGAGAGAATATTGGACAAGCCATGGTTAGACAAAAGCACTACCATGATAGAAAACTGAAATGGAAAACATTTGTTAGCGGTGAAGAGGTATATGTTTTCTTTCCGAGACGAAAGCCCGGGACCTCTTCAAAATTTACAAGCTATTGGCAAGGTCCACATAGGGTTATCAAAAAGATGTCTGACATAACGTATTTGATCAACTGTGGTCCTAAAGGGGGTGAACAAGTTATACATGTTGACCGTATGCGAAAGAAGTATCCGCAGGTACTTTCAAATGAGGAACTTTCACCACTAGAGGAAGATCAAGAGCCACTCGATAAAGAGGGCAAAGATGATGTTGCATATGATAGCCCTGTCCGTAATAATAGACCTGTTAGAGATAGAAGGCCACCTAAATGGCTTCATGATTATTATGTTGATAAACCTGATAAATAGTGTTAAGTATGATAATGTCTGTAAGAGTACAGTGACTTATACTCTTTTCATTTGTTGTAGATGGCAAAGACTAAGACCACTCCAAATTATGAGTTTCGGCGTTGTCCAATGTGTTCCTATTCAGCAAGAAGTGAAGACTACAAAGGACACGTCTTCAAGTGTGCTATGCGGACCTTCCAATGTCCTGTGTGCGACTTCTGTAATAATAAAGAAGCTAACCTGAAGCGACACATAAAGAGATGTCACCCTGGCCTAGCCAAGGAAGAAGTCGTTAAGTTGGGAAGCAAGGAGGATAAGTGTGAAGAAGTGAGAGAACAGCGGGAAGACGATTGGCTTGCTCAAGATCCGGGAGATCTTATTGGAGAAATTTCAGATGAGGATAGCGATAAAGACGATGATGGAGACACCACGAGTGATAAAGAAGCTGAATCTCAAGAGAAAGAGGTAGATGAAAGTTTGCTTGAGGGAAGGATGTTTAGGAAGCCGACAACGCCTTCGCTTCCGATAATTAGTAAGCGGAAATCTTCGGATGTTCACTTGTCTCCTGCACAACCTAAAAAGTTGAGAAAGGAGGATCAAGCCGTGCAGACTTCATTAGGTGGTGAACACTTTGAAAACTCGTTTGGAAGCAGGAGGGACTGTGGAACTCAAACGGATCCTTTGAAAAGAATCCTGACAACGAAAACTGTCAAGAAGTTCAGAGATGGAAATGTTGACACTAAGATCGTTTCTAAAGAAAAAGTTGTGTTTGATATGTGAATCATTTGAAATGCATTTTTAAGGAAAATTGTTTATTTCTGCAAAGTTAAGAAACTTTGTAGTTTGAGTACTGATGTTAAATAAATATAACTTGGTAGTTTTAACATTTTATTTACATGCGGGTCGCATGTCATCGAAGGCGTGGGTAGTGTAACGATTTTAAGTTATGTAATGTTGAATCATGCGTACGGCACATGATAGCTGTGTTTGTATTGTCGCCTAGATACCAGCGGAGATTGTCACGTGACCCACAGAGGGTATATAAACGAGCGCATCGCAGCTGCAGCGTTCTTTTCCCTAGCAGTCTTCATTGAGAAGAGAGAGAGAAATTGCAAGACTAAGGTACGGTTTTGGTAGGTGGGTTGCCTTGAGAGAGAGGCTTACCACATTTTCATAGTTAATAGGACCAACCGTGTTTGACCACTAGTTGGTTATTATAGAGGCTGTCCTCTCGGAGGTTAGCCTGGCTTAGTCGTCGCTGATACTCTAGTAGTATTAGGGAAGGGGTACGCCTTTAGTTAGAGGTTGTACACTGTCCGTCCTGCATAAGGCATTAACACAGTGACTGCCTCTACTAAGGGTTTACCTCTTCGGTAGGTTATCCAGCTAGGGCGTGCCGCGGGTATTCACTACCGCCTGAATAAGGCATATAATAGTGTTTACCTCGTGGTATTAATAAAGTTACAATCCCGGCCGACCAGATTCATTTGTGATTTTACCCTAGGTAAGGGAAGGCCATTTTGTAAATATTTGTAGGCCAATTGTAATCATTAATCATTTTAGAGAGGAAAATTATTATTGTTTAAATATTTTTTTATATTCAACACCCAGACCCTAGAATTCACTAGGTACGGACCCCTCGACACGTTACAATTGTATGTTATCAGCCATAACACTTTAAACAATGCAAAATTTACATTGTAATACATTTAATTTTATTTTAATAATTGAATGACATGAAAACTACAAAACTTAAGTAGAATCATTTTAATTGATTGTGTACAATATTTGTGAATAACAAAACGTTAAATTTCTTTCAATTAGAAATATTTGTGCAAGTTTGTTTCTTACACAAGATTAAAATTTGGTTTGCAGTACTTTGACAATATTTTGCAGAAATGTTGTGATTATATACATAGCATACATTAATTTTGTGTCGAATAAGTACTTTTGCATTTGTATGTAAATGATTGCAGTCTGTTTTATTAGGTTAAGATACATATATAGTGAGCAAGAATAGGTTGTGCCTGTTTGTAAAAATGTTATAATTTCCTTCTAGTCTCAAGAATCTTCAGATGAAACATTGACGGATACATTAATGGTTTTAAAGAAATCGAAAGACCTTCAATCCTATCGCAACAAATCCTCTAAAAGGACCATGCACTTTTTCAACATAATTAGTGGAAATGACACTGAAGCATACAAAATTAGAATCTATCAAAAGGCAAGGTTTGACATCATCAAGAAGGGAATGAACTTAAAATTTCAATATGCACTAAAGAAAACAAGGAACGAACTATGGATATCATCTAGTATAATTGCATATGCAGCATCAGTCGAAACCAGTGAAGACATAGAGGTATCATATTTACCTGAGAATGCACCACAACAAGGAAAGTCAAAACTGCTTAAGGATGTTTTGCCGTCACCAGACAAATCGTAAGTTACTGGGAAGATATTCAAGGTAATTAAAACAAAATCACATTGATTCCACTAATAACAAACATAACCGAATTTGCACAATTGTTTTTTTTCTCTTGGAAACAATCTGTATATTTTCACTTCTTTGATAAGAAAAATATTTGCATATAATAGTTCTCTACAATGCATTAATGAAGCATGTATATCTAAAGAGTTCAGTGTGTACTTGTATATATTTTAGGTTTGACCATTGAAGTATCGTGAGGACAGTAGTTTAGCAATGGAATCAATCATGATCAAAGACACCAGCAGTGTGGCCAAAGTTTCCTTATTCAACAAAAAAGCTTCGTGTCCATTGAATGTTGGGGACACAGTTAAAGTCACAGATGTTTACCCAAAAGTGTTTCAGCTAACAACTTGCCTAACATCTTCCTGTGAGGTAATGTAAAAATAATGTCATAAATTAAACAGATATTTATGTATATTTTTCTTTTTTTGTTTTGAGTCTGGATTGAATACGTTCTGTTTTTAGCTCACCTGAGCTGAAAGCTCAAGTGAGCTATTCTGATCACATTTTGTCCGTCGTCCGTTTGTAAACTTTTTACATTTTGAGCTTCTTTTCTAAAACCGCTTATTCAATTTGAACCAAATTTGGCAATTAGCATCCTTATGGGAGGGCAAATATAAATTGCAGAAATAAAAGTCTGATCTGTATTCAAAGCGGAGAAAACCTTGAAACTGTAGAAAAAGGGGGGGGGGGTGCATTTCTAAAAATCTTCTTCTCAAGAACTCCCGAGTCCAATTCAACGTAGTTTAGCATAAATTATCCTTATGGTAAGGACAATATAGATTGCAAAAATTAAGGGCTAATTCTGTTTCAAATCTAAGTTATTACGAAAATAATAATAAAGAAAAGGCGTGTTTAAATCTGTTTAATAGTTTCTGGTTCGGCATCCGGTAAAATGGGTAGGCAAGACTTGGCCTGGGCAAAACAAAAGATTGGCAGTTATTAATCTGCCAATCTCATAAAAATTTCAGGATATTTGATGGACCAGTATATTTGTATTTGCTGTAAATATTGCTGCAAAATAATGCGTATTTGGAATTGACGATTGCCGATCTGCCCCGGCTTTTATTTTGTCACGGCCCGGGTTTGCATACCATTTTACCAAGACTCGTATTCCATACTTTTAAAACGATGTTCGTTGTTTAAAGCAGCCATGACATTATGCGAAAAAGGGTCGATCTGACTATGATGAATTTGCTTGTTGTGCAACAGTTCGCGTATGAAGGGAAATTTTTGAAACATGCAAAATATATTGGTGCCGATTTTGTGAAGTAAATTGAGGCTTGATATTTCAATGCGTTGACAGTTTTCACACATGATGTTAATTTTAGCGTGTTCTGATTTTCGTTTTCATTATTTATGCTTTGTAACCTGGGAACTATCGTCTGTATTTTCTGATTTTTACGTATCAAATCAATCAGAGACTTCGGTAAATCAAACAGTTAAGTGTTTACCTGCGCAAATTAAGCAAAATCTGATGTATCAAAAAAGTATTGAAATACAATTCATTCTATCGGCAATTCGGCATTATCTTTTGCGTAATATGGTAGATTAATGCAATAGGTTTTGTTGAGATGCTCGGCATTTTCTCGAGTTTATTCAGTTTAAATAGAGTTTGATATCGCTGACGGAAATATGTAGGTATATACATGTATATATATGATTTAGTACTAAAAAGATAAATTGTGTTCTTCATTTGTTATAGTGCATGTTTCTTGTGTTTAATTGTTTACAATTTCTATTTACTAACCATATTTGAGTGTTAAGCTTCAAATTATATACAAGATACAGAGATTTGCTCACAATTCTACGTTTGTTTACAGATCTTAAAAACTAAAGATTAAAAAAGTAAAAAAATTGTCAATATTTATTAAGGAAATGTGTAAGGTCTGTTTTTCCAGAAACCAACTTTAACAACTTATTGTATCGTAGACTTAACCTTTTTTCGTCATTTTTACTTCTACTGTACATGTGATCCTTGACTGTGTTTGTGTACATTTGTATAAACTGATTTTGAACCTCAAATACCAGTTAACTGGTTTTGAGTGAATAAAAGAATTGAAAACCTTAGGCCATTCTTTTTTTCCATTTTAAATGCTGAATAGGAAATACCAAGTTAAAAATCTTAAAGCTGAATGTAATAAACTCATGTGAACAAAATATGACTCAAACCTAGGCGAACTGTGAGCTCTGTATATTGCTTAAAATTCTACGATTGAAGCTGAAATTTTGGTTGAACATTAGAAATTCTATATGAATTAGAGTATGTTAAATACTTGTACAAACAAAATAAAAGAATGATATTCTGTATATACCTTCTCTCTGGTGCCCCCTCTTTATACAATAAATAATGTGAAATCTACATCAATTTTGATAGTTTTTCAGAAACAAGTAAATAAAAAGGCATCTTTCAATAGTTTCCATAGTTCTGACACATTTCTGTTGCGGGGATATCGCTATTATCGCTATTCCTCAGAAAATATCACAGCGGAAAATTATCCTGGTTTGAACGCGAGGTAAATAACAGGTTTTTTAATTATAATGGAGAAGGCAAATTAAATGTTTGAATGTTTTTAATTTGAAGAATTGAGCGCATTAAGGTACAATTTTTTTCTTCACATCTCTACATGTAGGATTTTTTAGATAAAAAACAATAACTATTATATATATTTTTTAAATACAATAACTAGTAAGTACTTGATGAAAAAAAATGTACCTATATGCTCTTATATATTTTGATCGCTTTACATACTGGGGGGAGGGCGGGTAGAACGAAAAGATAGGGAATTGGAAGTTAACAATTTAACAGTGTACCCCTACCAAAAAGTTAAGTTTTATATCTTGTGTAGGATGTTCTTATTCTGGTAAAAAATTGTATTTCATGAAGGTACAATGTCAAAGATTACGTGTATGCAAAAATAAGTGTAAAACTCGAATACTTTACTATATTTATTTTTTGTTATTCTACCGAGGAACCATATGGCACAATATCTTTTGAACGCCAATTGTTGCTCAGTTGAGCGATGTGGCCCCATGGGCCTTTTGTTATCGTAAATTTTGTTGCTGACAACAAAGTATAACTTAGTGATGAATATTTAAGTTTTGCGAACCTTGATCTAAATTTTTGGAAGAAGTGCACGCGGGTAAGATAAGGCAACTCTCAGCGATCGACTGAGTTAAAATTCCTCTTATCAATATGACGTAATAATAAGCAGCATGCTATCATATTTTACTTTTGAAACATGTCAAATTCAACTTTATCTCTGGTTTAAGTTATAACAAGTGAAAAGCTGTCAATGTGACAGCAAACCGGGTTTTCTTTTATGTAAACTGTATCCATAATCCATGTCAACCCTTATCCAGTGAAATGGAGTACCCTACATGTATATGCAACATTTTGCCAAAAAAAGACTAAGTTCAAAAGCTAGTATTTTTTTCATAAATTATCGGAAATCAAAATCCTAGCAATATGCACACCTCTGATATATGTACAATTGATCTGCAAAAGAACAACTTCCTATCTTGAGAACTGTAGGAGGAGTTATCCGTACAATGAGGGTACCCTATATGCAATATTTTGCCAAAAAATGACTAAGTTCAAAAGCTGATATTTTTTCGATAAATTATCGGAAATCAAAATCCTAGCAATATGCACACCTCTGATATATGTACAATTGATCTGCAAAAGAACAACTTCCTATCTTGAGAACTGTAGGAGGAGTTATCCGTACAATGAGGGTACCCTTTTGGCAGCCGACCGCCCGCCCGCCCGCCATTTTCACCATTTTAATAACCGGATTTTTCCGTTGGAAAACCCGGTTAAAAACTACAGGCGTAAAATGCGAGTAGAAACTCTTCTAACTGATTTTGACGTTGCCAAACGTTCCATTTACGTCAGAGTTGCTCGATGACGTCGCCGGCGGGGCAACGATAATGGAAAGCGCCCTGAATATATCTTCGATTTCTCTGTATTACGTATACTTATCATTGATGACGTCACAAGCATGTTAATAGCGAAGATCAATGTCGGGAGACAAATCATCGGATTGCAGTGTAAACAATGCAAAAATAAGACTTATTTAATACAGATACCCAAGATTTAGATAAGTGTCCGTTGGGATATAATTAGGATAATACAGGCAAGGATATTTTGTTTTATCAGCGAGTGTTATAAGGTAAGCAAATTGCCATTTATATGGCTTGATCGGCCTTTCCTCTGTAAATGTGTTAAGGCAAACATGTAACACCACCCCAAATATTATGAACGATGAATTTGGTAAATATCAAAAGTATATGTGCTAAAATACTTGAAAAGTGCTGCTAGAAACATTTGCTTTGTTGTTGAAATGAAAAATACGTAGTCATGTGATACCATGGCATGGCACCTTTAACCATTTCTGTGCCACAGGGCCTATTTGAATATCTACGTTAAGTGGCACAGGGCCTATGGCAATTTGAAAAAAATATACATTAAAATAGAAAAAAATATTGAATATATTCAGGTTCTGTTTTTCATTATTGATTTTTTAAATTTGTATCAATATACATCGTATGATCTATGTGTTTAGTGAAATACTGCTGATAACGTCACAACGTAGAAAATGACATCATAATAATAACGGCACTACGTCACACAGCGCCAACTCGTTGTCTGCATTTTACCATGGCTGGCGTATGGTTTTTGTGAATAGATCCCCAGGACTTTTCCGTCAGAACCGGAAAATAATATATGTCCTAATGCACAACCTGGACCAAAGGAAATCCCCCTCCCCCACAAGAGCAAGACCAATATTACTTTTTCCTACTCTGCCATATAAACCTGGGGTTCGTTTAACATAACCGACTTTTGACTAAAATCTATCTCAAGACCAAATATTTTTCATAAGATCTCACCATAGCTCATAAATTTGTCATATCTTAGGATAATGTTAAATACTGTCAAAATACAGGTTTTAAGTCCAACTTTAACATGGCGAAAGCTAATACTTTAGTCCACCACCGAAGGCCCAGTATAATTCGAGTGTGCGCGACTTTTTTATGTTCATGCTGCCGTTAGTGCTGATTAAAAAAAATCAAATAAAACACATCAGTAATATCCATGCGTTTTTTTTTAGTTTAAAAACATAAATTGGGTAAAAAGCTACTACATACAGCATCGTTCTCTGGTATTGTATAATATTCAAGAAATCGAGAGAATATGAATCGCTTGAAGGAGACCGTGTGTATTTTTTTTTTACTTGGAATTGAAATATTGACAGGGCACCAAAGGAAGCATGTACTTTATATATTTTATTTTCATTCAGAGTTAATTAATGAACGGCAATATAAACTGCAATATGCCAAAAAAGGAGGAATGGGGCACTGAAAAAATTACTTTGATATGATCCTAGAACAAAATTTTAACCAGATGATCAACATTTAAAAAAATTTCATCTGGTGACATTTCACTGTAGTTTTCATGCATGTGAAAGAGCAAAACTGAATCTTTGGGCAGAAAAACAAGAAATGCATGTAATAACTTATTTGGAGATAATGGTGATGCTTCTTTGACCGTGTTCGAGATCAATAATTCAGTGCATATCCCCGCCCCCCACCCCGCGTGCGCGCTTCAAGTCCTATTGATACCTTTTTCGTATCTTCTGTCTCCTTCTTCAGAGCATTTCAAACAGAGACATTCTTTCTTGAAACTAAATTTCAACCGTGTCTCTAAAATTGGTCACATGGATGGTTATGACCGCACGGACTTTCAAGTCAATACCTGTTTTATGGTCATAAAGAGCATCTACTGTGTGTAAAGGCGCAAATATAGCGGAAAAGGAAGGAAAGATTTCTAGTACTGTAATATACTTCATGAAAACAGTTTTTTTTCCCTCAGTTTATGTATAATTTTAGCATATAACATATATCAATGTTTAATCACAAAATTTTATCACTATTATATTTTAGACAACTCAGTTGGTCAAGCGGATTTAATCACTTAAACAAACTGTAAGACCACAAGTTGGTAAAAAAAACTCCTTAGCTCCAATCGAGATACAGAATCGTAAATGTTTTGCATTTCATAACTGTTATATTTGATCGTATGATGATGAACTATGTGTAATCGTTAACTTTCTTAGGTCTATATTGTTTTTGATTCTTTGAATATTAGAACTATAATATAAATCACAATCGTAGTTGTATCGATAAATAAGCTACGATATTAGAGAACATTAAGAACAAAATTATACATCTTTTTCCGAGAGTTCAAACGTTTACAACTGACGATCGTGATTGTCAATATTACACGTATGATGTGGTAAAAGTTTTTACTTTGTATGGAATGAAATGTAAAAATTAAGATAGTGCTCACCTGTCCGAGAAAAGGAAGATTTTAAAACATACAGATAATGTAAACCTACATAGTCTGATTTTTTTGGCTATGAGAGTATCAAATATTTTTTCTATACAGACCAAATTTATTAGAAAGATGCCTTTTTACACAAGCAAAATCCGTCTCCTTTCAAAGTTTGATTTATCTAAAGTACATAAAAAATTTCTGTATGAGAAGACAAAAAACAAAACTAACAAACTCCATTTGGGAATGTTTAGAAACGGGAACCGTTTGGTTTTGTTCCCGAATGATTGGGTTTAATTCAAACCGCATGTGATGTATCGATTGTATACAAAACACTTCCCCAAATATTAGTGAATAAAATGTACCGACGTTTATTTTTTATCTGATTTTTTTTTCAAAGTCTTAATACAACCATACCCGCCTTGACCTCAGCAGCGAATTTTATTATGAGACGAAAGAAATCAATACAATTTACTTCGTTTGTTTTTGTAAAAAAATTGTGTACATCACTTTTTCATTAAAGTATGGCTTAATGGACCTGGAAAACTACTGCAATGTCTATTATGATACACATACTTAGCATAGCCATCGTATAAAAGCTAACACAACATTTTAAATGAAATCGGGCTTTAAAAATTTTACGATAAGCCTATATATTATTCTATTTACAAAATCATTAATGCAGTTATTTGGGGTATTTTGAATAACACTTTTTGTTCAACTTGATTGTAAAATATGTGTAAAACGCATTTTTAATAAGTTCGTTGTTTTTGGTCCAACAGAAAGATCATACTCGTTCATGTGCGGACCTAGAAGGGGGTGCATGGACTATTCCTTCCACCTCTTGGGAAATTCAAATTAATAAGATTATATAGCAAAATTCCCGAAATAGACCTCAAACCCCCTCTCCAACATTGGAAAACAAAATTATCCCTCGGACACACTCTGGAAATGTTTTCTGGATCCGTGCATGCGGTAACAAACATACACTGTATCAATTTTCTCGCTGAATAAAGCAATAGCATACAGTGTAATGAGAAAAGAATATTTAGCAGCGTTTTCATCACACAAATTCCATTTACTGAGGTTAGCGAGAAGTTTTTAATCACAAAATAATTTATTAATGTATGTCATTTCTTCTTTAAACTCCCACATCATGAAATTCCTAATCCGGGGGGGGGGGGGGGGGGGGGGGGGGACTAGTATGCCTATGACTAGTATGCCTATGACTCCAACTTCTCAATAATTTAATCATTTCAAGGTAAATTTAGGAACAAATATGTTTCCTGCGAGTAAAAGTGTGGGCGGGGGGCTAACCCTCTATGATGCTATGTGCCTAATGGTTAGGTTTAACTTTGCAAACAAAGTGCCCTCTCCCCCCCCCCCCCCCCCCCCCCCCCCTTAGCCCCCCTCCACCGATTCCGACGCCTATGTAAATTACATTGCAGGTGGTGACTGTTGGTGAGTTTCATTTGTTCATGTTTTGTACATTGCAGTGGGATACATCAAACTTTCTAAAACACGGAATGCGGGGTGATTCGAAATTTCCCCCAAATGACTGTACGAACATAAACTTGGATGGACGTTTATGCTTGCACGATTTCATAGAAATGATTATTAAAACGAACAAGGAATGTGTTTACCAATTTAGCACTGCCATTCTTTGTCTGTCTGTCTGCCTAACTAACACACATTAAAAATCAATTCCTTTTGCGAATTTCTTAAACTGCATCATGATAAACCTTTACAGCTGCAGCCAGCAATACCCGCCTCTTGACCACTAACATATTTGCGTTATACAATTACATGTAATTAGTTTTTGAAAATTATCCGCTATTAATGACAATGTTTGTTACAAAAATATCGTATTAATGATGCATACAGGCTCTAAAACAATGTAAGTTGGTTATATAAAATCGCTTTAAAACATTTGGTGTTTTGCTTAATTACACATATTGTTTACTGTTGATCTAATATGGTTTCTACATGGTCAATAAATCCCATACGGTGCGAGACCGAATGAAGATGTTTTAAAAGTAAATGTCGAAATTATTCGGGGGAAAAACTTAGTTATTGCTATTTAGACCATATACTTTCGTGATAACTATTTGATAATCCCGCCCCATCAGTTCCATTTTTCACAATTTGAGGGAATCTCTGGTGTGAAAAGCATGATTAAGTTTGCATTGCATGCCATAAGGTTAGCAAAAAAAGAAAAGCCGATAAATTATGAATTTTTAAGTCAACCTATTTAAACTCTCTCTCTCTCTCTCTCATGAAACAAAACATACCGTAGGCAAATGCGCTCCATGGTAGGGTGAATAGAAATAAGGTTTCTAACATGAGCTTTTTTATCGTGAAATTTATGTCTCACATATATGCAAACAAAGAAATAAGAGATATATATGCGTTAGATCTTATAGAACAAATTACAATTTCAATGATAAAAAATTCACATGTATGCGTGGGTTATAATAAAGATTGACAGGATAAGAAAGTGATTATTTTAAAAACTGGACGTATTTGTCAAAGATTGGAAACATGCATCATTAATGAAGTAATTCATATTTTTTGAAAGATGTGGTTTTCTTTACAATTCTTTTTCATTTAGCGACGATAAAAAGAAAGGAAAAAAAGGAATGGCGTAACGTCTTATTTGAAATGACAGAGAAAAAGATAAAAAGCCATTGTTTTCGATAATAACATTAGAAATTATCAATTAAACACAAAACTGCATCCCGCAACGCTAAAAAAATGGTACGGCGCGTTGTGTCAGATTGTTACGTCAAAACATGAATTTGATAACGTCATGCTTGGCACTGAAGCGTAATTACGTCTTTTTTGACGTGGCAGCGAAAGGGTTAAAGATCGAGTCGATTCCGATCAAGTAGAACAATAATATCTTGGAGAACACATTCAATTGGTAATGTGGTGTATCTATATGTATTTGTATATGTTTGATTCCGGAAATTTATACTCCGTTTATATTTTGTTTAAGACCATTGATGCCCTGTCTATTGTTATTTAAGTTATATTGTCTGTAAGTGTATAAATACGACCGTCATGGTGCATTCGGGAGACTCTCTTGTTGGTCTACGGACCAAGCTCTCCCCCTCCCCCCTTTTTCGGCATTCATTAAGGTACATTTTCATTTCTCCTTCTTAGGTTATAAACGGAATCAAACAATGTTATTGATGTTCAATATTTGATTTTGCTTAATAGATTTGTATATCTTCGTTTTCTTTGTTATTTTGTAATTCAGAGGCAAACTGAAAAGAATGAACCTGGGTTGATGTTGAAAGACGTTTCCATTTTGTTTATTTATAGTACATTTTTGGTTGCCGCGACCGGATCAGTTTGTCAACGAATTTACCAAAATGGCATGCAGAAATTCAATTCATTTTCTTCAATCAGAAGTTCTTAAATTTAGTTAAGAAATTGAAGATCTTTCTCTAGAAATTGAAAATTTAAAAAGATAAATAAATCAAAGAACTAATGCTAGCTCTGGTTATATTACGATTGAAACGCCCAGAATTTACCGTGAAAACTTGCTCCGTAATATGCAGAGTGAACACGATTCACTGACCTCGCCTCACATTGATGCACTACCTGTGCGTCCCCCCTTCGAAGGCTCGGAGCAGTGAACACGATTCACCGAGTAACAGGTGCTCTATAAACGAACCCGTTTATACTAGTCCACCGAAACGACATGTTCAATTTATTGAACCCGACCAAGTTGAAACTGTGTATGTTCCCGAAACACCTTCGTTTACTTTGAATGTTCAACAAATTAAAACAAGGGCAGATGAAACGAATGTAAATCATTGTCGGGAATACATTCCTGAAACTCCGTGCAATCATTTTAGTTTTGCCCCATCTAGTCGGCCAGAATCGGAGATTACTAGTAATTCTATTGAACATGCAGAAATTCCAAGCTCTGGTTTATCACACCAGTTTACGAGCAGAGTTCACAGAAAAGCGAAAGAACCTGACATATATGATGGGAAATCTACGGATTTTGAAGATTATATTGTTTACTTTGAACAAGTTGCCCGTTGGAATACATGGGATAAATCAAAAATGGCCCAACAAATATGTATGTGATTAAAGGGAAACGCACAAAAACTCTTAAGTGACCTCAATGCAAAACAAGTCAATGATTATGAGGAAATAAAATTTGCATTAGAACAGAGATTTCACCCCTCTGGTCAAGAATCAGCATTTAGATCCGACTTCAGAAATCGTAGGCGAGACAAAAATGAGTCAGTCACTGATTACGGTTATGTTCTTCGCAGGTTAGGATGCTTGACCTTTCCTGGAATCCCATATGATGCTAAAGAAATTTACATCATTGACCAATTCATATATGGTTTGGGAAACCAGGAATTGAAAAAGCATGTGAAATTGAAACATCCTAAATCCCTAGACCATGGAATATACCTTGCTGTAGAGTTTGAGTCATTTGAAGGGTCCCAAAACAACCTTAGCAAGCTGCTTACAGTGAATGCTGTACACATAGTTGATAAACCCCATCCGAACTTGGACTGCGTAGAGAATAATACGCTAGAAATTATTCAAAAACATATTGTAGAAGGTTTTAAAAACCTGTCAGAAGCCTTTCATACCAAACAAAATAATGGGGAGCAAACAGAGAAAAGAAATTATCAAACGGTCCCTAAATGTTATTATTGTGAAAAACCTGGCCATATACTTAAACACTGTCGCTCAAAAATTAGGGATGAAAGTAACAAAAGCTATGCCCCACAAATACCAAGTCCCATATCAAATACCCCCGGTACTTCAGTCAGTGAGTCTCGAACTTCACAAGCTGAAAATTCGGCAAACTAGGTATGGTCGGGCTTGAGGCCAAAAGTTCAACCTGTAAACACACTAATGGTAAACCTATCTTGCCAACAATTGAACTAGATTTAAATGAATCGACAGACGGATGTCTGTATGCACCCGTATTGATAAACTCTGTTAGAGGCGATTTTCTAGTTGACTCGGGATCTACCGTCACCCTCATTTCTTTTGAATACTATGAGTCGTTAGGAGATAGGAAACCCGACCTACGAAGCGTTGAAACTTCGCTGACATCGGCCGGAGGGAACTCTTTAGAAGTTATTGGAAAGTCTGAGTTTAGAATAAAACTTGGTAAACACACGTACAATCACGAAATCCTTGTTGTCAAACTAGGTACGTAGTGATCGACTTAGAGGTATTTTGGGTATGGATTTGTTTGAGTCAATAATCTGCTGTATTGTTTTCAAAAAGTCGTAAACTCAAGATAGGCAAGGATTATGTCCGCCTTAACCCAGATACAAGTCGTGTAGATTCGTGTGCAAGAATTAGAGTAGCTGAACCAGTCTAAATACCTCCTAACAGCGAAATGTTTATTCTAAGGTACATTGATGGTGAATATAAGGATGACAAAGGTCTATTAGAACCCTCTAAAGTTATCAAGTCGATGCAAGTCTCAACGGTCTCGGAGCGGTACTCTCGCAACACCAAGATGGTCAATTACGTGTTATTGCGTACGCCAGCAGATCACTTCGTCCTACCGAACGGAATGTACAGAATTACAGTTTACGACGTTTCGAACTTTTAGCATTGTATTGGAGTATTACCGACAAATTCCGGGATTATTTAGTGAACTCTTCTTTTACCGTTTATACCGACAATAATCCGCTTGTGTATCTACAGTCTTCTAAATTGAGTGCATACGAACAACGCTGGGTCTCACAGTTGGCTCTCTTCAATTTTGAAATCAAATATCGCGGTGGAAAACACAATTCGAATGCAGATGCTCTTTCACGTAAGTCAGTGAGTGAGGAGGAATACTTACCTTATCAACCAGTCAAGGAAACCTCTGGTCGTCTGAAATTCCAAAGGATGTTATGGGTGTGCAACAGAGATTGTGTCAAGAATCATCCGATGTGATATCTGATGAATTGCAATGTTCTCGTCGTCAATACAGTCAAAGTGATCTGAAACGCTTACAGTCTCAGGACAAAGACATTCATCAGTTTTTAAAGTTCTGGAAACAGGGAGTATATCCAAAGAAAGAAGAAAGGAAAAACTGTGAAAAGGCTGTGAATATTCTTCTCAGGCAGTGGAATCCTTTAAGTATGGATAACGGAATACTTTACAAAACTGTGTGTGATCCGGTTAATGGAGAAACCAAACAGTACGTTTTACCATCTTCACTGAAACTGGTAATTCTTAAACAGTGTCATGGCAACCTTGGTCACCAGAGAATCGAAAGATCATTCTGTGTTATTAAAGACCGATATTTTTGGCCTAGAATGTTTAGTGAGATCAAAGAATATTGCAAGAACTGTGAACGTTGTTGTGTAGCCAAATCAGAAAACCAACAGATTAGACCAGCTATGAACCACTTACTTGCAAACCGACCTCTGCAAATTCTAGCCATTGATTTCACAGTATTGGAACCATCTAAGGGTAAGGAAAATGTACTTGTGATGACAGATGTTTTTACCAAATTCACACAAGCAGTGGCAACCCGTGATCAGAAAGCTTCTACTGTTGCGTTGTGTTTGATTCAGCAGTGGTTTCATCACTATGGTGTACCGGATAGAATTCATAGCGATCAGGGAAGAAACTTCGAGTCGAATATTATTAAACAACTCTGCAAAATCTATGACATACAAAAGTCAAGAACAACAGCTTACCATCCCGAAGGCAATGGACAGACAGAACGTTTTAACCGCACACTTCACGATTTACTCAGAACTCTACCACCACAGAAGAAGAAACTCTGGCCAGATTATATATCCGATGTTACTTTAGCGTACAATGTGTGTATACAGTTGTTTCAGACACTGGACAGCAGCGTACCTTAAAAGACGTGGTATCAAACGCGTACCGCCGAAATATATAAGCAGTGACGATTACACCGCACGTGACGTTAAGCCATCCTTATCTCTTCATCGGAGTTTGCGATTACGCGATAAACATAATAAGAATCATAGACTGTGAATGTGATACGTATATTGAACATTTGATTTATATATAATATTATATTGTCAGATTAGTTTGTGTAAATTTTGATTTTTATCGAGACGATAAAATTCAAAGCAGTGGAGTATGTGGGCAGATTTAGAATTTACAATATCTAATTATTTACCATGTTACGCTTGTCCTTGTGCGCGGGTGGATTGAGTTGGTGAACACTTTCTTTACTTTTCTATTGGCCGTTGTTCCCATTGGCTAGTATTATCGAATCAGATCATTTCTATTATTATAAAACCCGGTAACTTTTGATTTTGTTTCACTGTGGGTCCGGCGATTTTACACCAACACCTCGCACAAGGTATTTATTGTATTAATTTATATAACTGTTCTTAGTATCTACATAAAGTAAACTAAGATTATGATAAAGTTTAAAGGTTTATTTAAACTGTAACGAATTACTGTGTATAAATTGTATATATATTTATATGTGTTTATATTTATTTACAGAATCACCTTTTTGTACATATAAAACATCCTGAACACCGAACCTTGTCTTTATTTTTTACTCGGTCACATTACCTTTAAATTTTGCAGTTTCTATTTGACGAGCATGATCTTACATGTACATTTAAAATAATATATTTCCATTTAATTTTATGGCCCCTTGAAATGATATAAACTAATGCATTAATTTAATACAATGCAACAAAAAAATCTTCAAGAGAGTAATGATGAGCTTAACTTTGTATTTGAATAATGTACAAATCAATGTGTTCTCCATTACTTCATACCATGTCAATGATCATACAATTGTTGTTAATTACTGTTAAAATGCTAACAGTAACGAACTGATTTCTTCATAAAAGAAAAAAATCTTCCAACTTCGAAACGTGCATCTGAACATATGTTAACATTTATCATTAAAATCAGTACAACAAACTCATAATTTTCGTTTTGGTTCTGTGTTTTTAAATTATGTTTTTTGGTCCATTTGAATCAATATTTTTTCGTGTTAGTATACGTATGACATTACCTCTTTCAAAGTCAATCTGAAAATATGGTCATCTTTCACCGAAGGCCATGCTTGGTGGATATTGTGCTTTAGCGTTTCCCAAATTTGTTCCGCTTCATTATGATTTAAATCATCATCATCGTCATCATTATCACTATCATCGTCTTCATCATCGTCATCATCATCGTCATCATTATCGTCTTCATCCTTAGTCTGATGCAGAACTAGATCCCATTTGTTTACAAGAAATATAACGCTTTCTGGATGAAAACATGGCATTTCTGATTCGAATACTAGCTTTCCTATTTCTTTCAAAATTTCAGGAAGCTGAAGAAAAGAAGATATATGATGTTAGAAGATGAAGAAATGCACATGGAAATTATGTTACTTATTTCTATATTTGAAGGCAACCAATTATATATGCGACAATAATTTCAATAAGAAAAAAACAAAACTATTATCACTGCTCAGCACGTTTTATTTTAACTCCCTATGTTATGTAATTTATTATCAAAATCACATTTACGTATAATCTCAATGATTTACGAATGATAAATTTGAACAAAAGAATGTCACTGACAGATAATATAATTATTCAATTAAAATAAAAGTCAAACATACATTGTAGATAAAGTAAATCACACATACACTTCTAAAACAAAGTAAAATATAAAAAAACAGTTTACTCTATCATTTTGAAATCCACCAGCATTTGATGCATTTATCACAAAGATAAATGACAATGCGTTGGGAAGATATTCTTTGAGTTTGTGCGTGACTTCTCCTGATCCTCCAATGCCTGGTGTGTCAACAAGGATTGTGTTTCCCTGTTTTGTATAAACCATTTCATTTCAGATGTTTGATTTTTCTCCGCCAGTATATCAAATATTACAAACCAAACTATATGTTTCCATGTGTATTCTATTTTATGTAATTAACAAGAGGCCCGGGGGCCAAATCGCTCACTTAAGCAACAATTGATCAAATTAGCATTACAGTATCAAAATATCTTGAAAATCTGCCAATTTTTATCCACCTCTTTTTTTGGTTAATACCAAGCCCCTTTTGTTATTATACATGTAAGAATATTTTTCTCTATTCCTATATACCCCCCCCCCCCCCCCCATTTCATGGCCTCACTTTTCTCTAGGGAATCATGGTTTCATCAAACTTAAATCTGCATAACCTGTGCTTTCACACTAAGTACTGAGTTTTGGACCGATAACTTTCAAAGAATATCTATTAAGATTTTCTCTATATATTCCTATGTAAAAATTCAAACCGCCATCACGGCCCCGCCAAACCACTAGGAACTGTGATTTTGCAAACTTGAATTTACACTACCCGAGGATGCCTCTACATAAGTTTAAGCTTTTCTGACCAAAAAGTCTTTAAAAAGAAGATTTTCTCCCTATATTTCTATGTAAAAATTCATCCCCCAATTGTGACCTCAACCTACCTCTGGACTATTATTTAAACAAACTTGAATCTATACGATCTTGGGATGCTTCCACTCAAATTTGGGCTTTCCTGGCCTAATAGTTTTGAGAAGAAGATTTTTAAAGATTTTCTCTATATATAAAAAATTATCCCACATTGTGGCCCCGCCCTACCCCCAGGGTACATGATTTGAACAAGCTTGAATCTACATCATCTGGGGATAGTTACACGCCAATTTGAGCTTTCTTGGCCAAATAGTTTTTAAAAGAAATTTTTTTATAGATTTTTGCGTGGACCCTGAGGTCCACGCAGAAAATATATAAGCGAGGTTAAACTGGATGCTATGGGGAAAATGCAGCCTGCGCATGAGCTAGCCTGGTTCTCAGGGAACCAGGCTAGCACACGTCTATCTGAATCGGGATCGGGATTCCATGCCATATGCACACATAAGTTCAACGGCCGTATAATTGTAAAGTTGTCGGTAACAGTACAGAAACAAATTATTCATTTTAAAGAAATGATTGGCATGTGCTATGAACTATCAGTATTACGAAATAAGATAATGTTATGCCGAAACTACAGCATGCATCAAATAGCATAATTTGCAATGTTTTGTTGTTTTCCGAATACACATGTAACTTAATTCACTTTACTTTTATAGTAGGCGAGGCTATAGTACTTCCCGATTAAATTTTTTTAAGCATTTAAGTATGATTGAAAAAATATGTCACTGTATACAAGTTTTAATCTCAAGAAAAATGCATCAAAATATGAAATTTTTAATTCACACAAAGCTGTCACTGCATAGCTAACAAAGAAGTGTGCGCAAATAGTAGAATTCACTGAATGTCTGATACTATACAATGTATGCATGTCATGCAAACTTCATTCATAGATAGATCATAATTATTTTGAAGTATGAACCCTTTAAATTCTGAGATAAAAAGTCAGGGCTATATACGTACACGTGTAATACAACGTACAAATTTAGTGGTTAAAAGAAGAGGGCTAGAGTTGGTGGAATCTCTGATAATCTTAAGGCTTTCACGTTTTCGTTGGAAACACATACAAATGGTCAACGTATTGTAGTCGTTTTTTAAAGGACAGCAACTTGTTTCTATATATTCCTGTATAAAAATTTATCCCCCAAATGTGGCCCCACCCTACCCCCGGGGACCATGATTTGAACAAACTTTATTCTACACTACCTGAGGATGCTTCCATTTTAATTTGAGATTTTCTGGCCTAATAGGTTTTCAGAAGACGATTTTTAAAGATTTTCTCTATATATTCCTATGTAAAAACTGTATCCCCCTATCGTGGTCCCTCCCTACCCCCGGGAACCACGATTTGAACAATTTTAAATCTACCTACCTAAGGATGTCTCCACACAAGTTTAAGCTTTTCAGAAGATTTTTGAAAAATACCAACAACTTTTCAATAATTCTCAGATATCTCCCCTTTAAAGAGGCCATGGCCCTTCATTTGAACAAACGTGAATCCCCTTCACCTAGTGGTGCTTTGTGCCAAAGTTGGTTGAAATCTGCTCAGTCATTCTTGAGATGAAGATGTGAAAAGTTTACAACGACGACAACGACGACGGCAAGGACAGACAACGGACAAATTGTGATCAGAAAAGCTCACTTGAGCCTTTGGCTCTTAGTTTACATGATAGTAAAATTACCGAATATAGGCCTCATATGAACTTCAACCTTAGAGTAAAAAAGTTACTGTGGACCCTTTCAATAGAAAATATTACTGGATTCATAAACTTGATTATGTGTTTTTTTTCATCTTATGGTAAGACGGTAAGCTTTAAACAAATGACACACTGATTAACATTTTTGCAAGTGGTAGTTTAGTTCTACGGCATTTTTGATTTTAGTTCATGTTTGTTATGAAATGACGCTATCAAAGGTTAAAAAATTTCATTTAAAGAATAATTTCAAAGAAAAAAAACTTACTGTACCTTGAGAAAATGAATAGGAAAACCTATGTCGACGCTTCGAATGTTTTTATCTATGGCTTTTTGGCCTGTTCGTTGTTCGAGAAATTTTCTTAGCCTTGTCACTCCCTTTTTAGTGCCAATGTTGTATTTATCAGTAAGGTCTTGTTCATCTTTCTCTCCCGACTCGTTTTCTGTTACAACCAGTAATCTATCAGAATTTCGTATTTTACATATCGTAGAGGTGGATTCTGTAACTTTGCCCTTAAAAATTTGTTTTCCCAATATCTTATTGATCAATGTTGATTTTCCAGCGCTTGTTTCTCCTGCAAGAAAAGCAACAGTTTTAAGAAATTATCGACACCTTTGTTATATAGACCGTTTATGGTTTAGTAAAGATGCAGATATTAAAAATCAAGTGGATATAGATACACAAACAGATGAATGTAAGAAATACAAAATATTAAACGTTTGTTAGTTATCATACCGCAATTAGAAAAACTACACTCTAAATTAAGTTAATTTTTGGACAAATTTACGCACACTCTAAAAAAAAGCCCTGGTAAAACAGCGTTGAGATTGTTTATATTAACGCACTTTATTCGCAAATATTGAACAAAGAAACCAAGGGATTCTCTGCTAACTTGATAAATTGTTTGTGAAATAAATGTTTCAGTAGTTGAAAACATTTACACTGCGAGATTAACTTGTAACATATTTATGATCCAAATATAATACCTAACTACATCGCTAAGCAACTGACATAGTCAATATACATGTATACGCGGAGAATGTCCTTTATATAGCAGGATATATTTTGGGTACATATTTTGTTGGGCTATGATGGAAACAAAACGTATCTATGCTAACTTCAAACATAATGCATATATCCAGAGCAACGTTCATGGTGATTCTAAAACAAACAATAACATGCATTGGTAAATATATGCCAATTTTTCTCCCAAGATATTTAGAAGTTGTCACAAAGTATTAAACTCAAACGTTCATCATTTTGATTTAATAAGATATATGCAGGACAAAAATGGACGTTCATTTACGATATATGTAATTATTATAAAATCAGTGCATATTTTGATAGAAGTATTTTGCAACTCAAATGAAATATAAGTAGATAGAATATGCATACAACTTAAAAAGTGTTTTAAAGTTGAGTTAAATTGCTCTCAAATTTTTAGACGACAAACCAAACTGAATTGATAATAAATCTTAAAATGAAGGGATTAATCATTACATAAATATTGATATGTTTTATCTTTTTGTACAGATAGATATATCTGTTCACAGAATAACGTTTTATAAGAAGATGATACTAATCAAGTTCAGTGTAGTGATACGTAAAATGGCAGTGATACGTTGCCGTATGAAAAACGCTATTACTAAGGTATTCCGTTCTGAACGGAAAACCCTACTATGATTCTGAAAGAAATTAAGATTTTTCAATTTTTTTTCTTCCAGGCGCCAGCTTTGATTTTGGGTTGGAAATAGATACAATGAAAAGATGCAAGATGAAAAAATGACAATGACAAACTGTCAACCATCTCAGAAATCCGTAAAAAACGAAATACAAAGCATCCTTCTGTTCTTTCCTATATATTTTATTTTATCAAATAGAATATACAACATGCCTACTTTTTGTAGAATATTAGTACATGTAAAGGAATTTTTAGTCATAGTTTGTTTGATAAAGTAGAGTAGAAATTTCGTTTTATTGATTTCAATATTTTGTTCAGGTTTATGGTTTACATCAATATGCACAATTATTGCCTTTTTCTTTTAATTCAGAATACATTACAAAATGTTAAATATAATGATTACTTTAGAAATCGTTTTTTGGCACATCCAACAGTTGCAGATTTCTTTTGTACAAAGCAACGCTATTTAAAGTAAATACCTAAAGCTTGTCCAATTACTTATCAAAACTTATTCTGTTAGGTATGCGTTGTAACAATGTCACAAAAAGGTGGTATTATATAATTTATTAGTCCGACGACCAAGTTAATTTACATATGAGTGTTACGATGTTTATAATTGTTATTGTGATCGGCTTCGGCCGATCACTGTTCTGTCCATATGAGGCATCCGGCAAATGCTTCCACGTGCGCACACATTCCGCTTGCATAAGTAGTTCTTATGAAAACTTGAAGCTTTGGTTTAGTATTTATATAACATTTTACTCAGTTTTATTTCTATTCATTTACCTTAAGAGATGCAAACATACATAAAATAAAGTTCGACCTGTTAATTCAAGAGTATATATTTTGTCTCAAACGTAAGCATTTCGATCGACAGATTAATTCAGTAATGCCGTTGACCTCGATGAACTAAACTAGAAGATGCTCCATGAACTGACCTCGATCTATTGATGTTGCATAATAGTAGCTAGGAAGACGACTTGATTTAAAAACAAGGTTACGTTATAATGCGACCTCAATAACAAGCTATGATGGCATTCAGTGTTTTTCAGTCGCATTCAATTATTTTAATACACCTCTTTGTATACGTGTTAATGCTCTTTGAAGAGCCCTACTCAGTTTTCTGAAGAAGAAGAAGATACATTAACATTTAATAATTACGTGAACAAATAAAACTAGACAAGGAGTTTACGAACGGCTTTCCCCAAATTTATTTCAAAATTAAATTTGTTGACGGTTAATACTGATGAAATTATGGTGTACAGATTCAAAATATTCTTTATTTTGTAAAAATACAGTACTTTTTAAATTAGTTTACATCAAACTGATCATGTTGATTGCTTCTAGCTATCTATATCTCATTATTGCCGATCATTCCTTTAAATGGAATACTTGTTAAGGTTTCCTTTTATCATTTTACCTGGTATCAAGATGTGCTCAGGTGTCAACAGATTTTTCTCTGTTAGGGGATTATCTACGTTAACTTAATTATTCCTTTATGGCCATTGTCCGGAGATCAGGGTCACATGGTTTAATTTTTAATTACCAAAATTGTGTCCGAACAAAGAATCTAAATTTTGATTGGCTGAAATAGATCAGGGAAGCCCAGGTCTTCGATTGAGAAAGCGTACCCTTCCTTGGTCATTCTAATCGGAGGCCTGCAGCAATAAACGTCATCTCAGAATTTTCTAAAGGCTTCCCGGTTCTTTTTTTAGGTAAGATATGGTTTATGTTATTTCTTTTTAATTTAAAGTTTATGTTAAAAGTTTTATCATTTCTAAAATGTTAAGTGCATAAAAGTTTATCATGTCGTTTTCAAGTTCAATGTGTTTTGAAGAAATTTGAGCCTTCGTCTAAGTTTTTGTTTACTTCATTAATTTTCTTAGTCAAGCTATATTTGATTTAAACCTTGCTTTTCTATTTTAAATTGTTAACTTTAATTGCAATTCTGTCTTGGTCTATGAATTCATTAATTTAATCAGTTAATTATAGTTATTTGTGTTTATTGATTCATAACTGACACCTGCGGCACTTGCAATTTAATTTTTTTACAAAGTCGAAAAATAGTTATTCCGTGTTTGGGTCTTGAGTTTAAGATTTGTTTACTACACAGCAATGCAACAATTAACTTTTTTTATCGTAAGTTTATACTTTAAATACTTAATTGATCCTTATCTAAAGGAATACTCAGGTAAATGTATGCATTGTTTGAATCACTGCCTCCTTTGTGTAAAGCCTCGTTCATCAGATATATGTTGACTCTATTTACCTTTTTAAGTTCGAATTTCCTCGGCAATTGTTTACATTAACTATTATTTAGGAAAATGTTATTGTTTGGATTTTTTATCAGAGTGTTTTTACATTGTTTAATCACTCTGATAGTCACCAGCGTTAGGTAGACTAGGGCAACCACATATGTAATGCTTAATGCAGATAGCTATCATTATTTTTATTGTGCTTGGTGACTAATATTGTGTTCATTTTAACCGGAGACCTGCAGCATTAAACGTTATTGTTATTGTGTTGAGTATAATTAATTTCGTCTACATCGTTTAAAAGTTTGGAGCATAGTTTTGTAATGCGTTTTTCGATTAAGATGTTTATTTTACTATATATTTCATTGAAATGGCGTTGCTTGATTTTATAAATGACACTGTATTTAAAACACGGTAACAATATTACCGCGCAGACGAATCTCAAATAAATTTTAGAAATAAAACTCTGAAACCTATGGATCACGTGAACACATTTTCGAGGTAGGTTTTTTCACAAGCATGTAAACCCGCGAGCTACCTTAAGTATAATATAGTCAGTTTTTGCAGAAAAAAAAATTGACGGTTCGGTTCATTTTCTATTGGAGTTTGAAGGTGCAAGAAGTTATTAAAGGGATTTTTGTTATGCACTAAGTGAAACATGCAGGGCGTATAGATAATTCAACTTTAAATTTCCAAATGTTCTTGTTAATACAGTCCCTGAAACGTTCTACTTTCCCATTTTTTTGTGCGTTCAACGTGTGCTCACAGTGCGTTCACCTGCGCTCTCCGCTCCGATTCGTTAGCGCTCACAAAGCGTTCGCCTTGAGTTCAGCATTCATTCAGCGTTCACTTACCGTTCAGTACGTTTTCATTCATTTTCATTCGGACCTCCAAAATGAAAAGATCGGTCTAAGCAAAATGAGAAAAGAACCATTGCGTATAGATGGAAGGAATTTATATTACACATAAAACATCATTTTAATAAGAATTAAATCCGTAGAATTTAAACTACACATTCTTGAGCAGGTCTGTGTTGTTGTTGTTGTCGTTGTTGTTGTTTACCACTCTTTTAAACAGGCATTATTTTTGTCGATCCGAAAATGGCGTAAGTATGCAGTTATTGTGAAAATTTTAAGTTGAATATATATTGATTCATTTTAAGACCAGTCGTTTAGAAACAGAAAAATTCAATCAACAAACGATACTGTTAAACTCATTTAATTAATATATATGATTAGGGCAAACAATTGATGTAAATGTTTGTTTCAACAATAAATAAAAGTTCTTTATCTTCTTTATTTGTTACATATATCTAAAGAAAACAAAATAGCTATATATGGCTAATTTTTTTTTACGTTATTGTGTACACTCCGCGTACAATTTAATATTTCGGATGGACAGGTATTTAAGCTACCTCACTCTAAAGATTTTCGGTTTTATGTATTAATTATAATTTTTTTTATTATACACTAGACTTTGACCCGTGCGTGCACGGGTTGACATTGCCTATCGGGCATTTACGAAATAAGTACATCGACACATCTACATTACAGTGTACAAAGCTTTAAGCCTACAATAATGCTATTAATTTCACTACACTTTCCTTAGTTTGAATAAATTAACTGTGTCTCGGGAAAGGCCCTTACCACAGTTAGAATGCATCCCTAATACCCTTATATAGCAGAAAATTGCAGAATCGCTCCGGAACGATTTTGGAGAAAGTTAATGAAGTTGTCATGAAAATAACAGTCAAATTCATCACAACAAACATTTGTGAGACTGCAAATACCTTTCAACTAAACATCTTAATCCAAAGAATGGAAAAATTCAACACATTTTTAACAACTTACACGTATTTCCTTTGTAAAAATGGGTCCGAAGGACATTCACAGGATGAATGACCATTTTTAAGTTCTCCTTAAAGATAGCTTAAAGGTAGCTTAAAGACGATCGTTAAGCCACCTTTAAGCTATATGTGTTGCTTAAAGGTGGCTTAAAGAAAGCGTAAAGATGGCTTAAAGGCAGCTTAAAGACTATCTTTAAGCCACCTTTTAGGACAACTGATAGGTCCTTAATGTCCAAACTGCTTTAAGCCACCTTTAAGGCACATTTAGGCTACCTTTAAGCCATTAAAAAAATTTCAATTAAATATTGAGCTTTAATTACCAACAAAATGCATTAACCTTATGATAGAAAAGGTATTAAAAACGTTTTTGGTTCTAGAAAATAAAATGAAAAAAATAAAAATTATAATGCCCAGGGCAAGATTTGAACCCGGGACCCTTCGTTTACCAGGATCACCTCACTAGACAAATAAAGCAGTAATATCCTGCCCGATATAACATAGGCAGTTGAACGTCTTTTCATCTCTAACATGTATCTAGCAGATACAGAATTAGACCTACAAATAATTAAAATTGAAATAAAAATACAAACCTTAAACCGATTATCAAATTAAATCATGCATGTTTGGTTCATTATCTTTATTTTGTTTAATAACCGGATGAACTGACAGAGAGAAAGAGAGAGAGATATCACCGTTACATTTATAATAGGAAACAAACATACAATGTACTTTATTTAGTTTTATGCACAGAAGAAGATACAGAGACTGCGCTCACCCCTACAATATTTAAAAAAAAAATATAAAGAATTTTATAACGGCAATCTGTGTCCATCGGAGCGGTGTTGATGATAGCTATCTGAGTTTAATGAAGCGACAATTAAACCCGCCTGGAACTAACCCCCCCCCCCCCCCCCCTCCTTTCTTCCTTGGAAATTATATTATCACTCGGATCACCCCCTCCCATCCCTAAAAAAGACCTTTTGCATTTAATATATGTTTTTATTGTTCAGATTGATCAAACTTGACTTAAAGGGAACTTAAAGATGGTTAAAAGACAACTTAAAGGGAGCGTAAATGCCACTTAAAGATGCTTAAAGGTTGCTTAAAGATGGCCTAAAGGTGACTTCAAGAAGTTTGGACATTAAGGACCTATAAGCTCAGCTTAAAGGTGACTTAAAGATGGCTTAAAGATTGTATATCCTTTAAGCCACCTTTACGCCACCTTTAAGGACTTGCTTTAAGATTGTTTTTCGCCCTGTGATTATTCAATTTTACTATAAAACATATTCTATCTTCACTCTCCTAACAAATATAATGTAACTTTTCTGCATGTAATCAAATATTTTTGTCATCACGAAGACTTAGTTGAAATGTATATTTGTTATTTTATACTTTCTCTCATAAGAAATCATTAATACAATATGAACAATACATAGCAAAAGTCCAATAAAAATTTACTCGTATTTGTATTATCATTTCTATGCAGGTGTGATATTTTGGAATCATAAACTAAAGATCCCCTTAGCGTGAATATATGAATGTGCAAGATTGTAAAATCCAAAAAAATCCAGGTGATTTCCGGGATTTTTTGCGGATTTTTTTTGTTGATTATTAATTAGCTAAACTTAACTGAGAAAACATAAAAGCAAATTAATAATCTTTAAGTACCAATGACGTTTAGTATATATAAAAGAAAAGACAGTATTCTTCCGATTTCTCGGTATTAAAGACCAAAAATTCGAGTCTTTTATCTTAATATAGTAGTATAGATTACTCAATTATTCGTTGATAAAATTAATATTATGGTCTTTTAAATTTGGTTTTATTTAATGTTATTCCTAAACATAAATGGTATGGTATAACTTTAAAAATAATTAAGGATATATATTATTTAGGATAGTCGATAGGATAGGAATGTTTTGTCAACTTTCAAGATAACAGCATTTTACGTGTAGTTAATTAGCTATTTTTTCCTGATTACCGACAAAATATGTAAGAATGACTATCGAGGCACTCCGAATAAATCGTACATATTGCGTTCACCGTTAATTTTGCGCTCCCTTTGCGCTTTGCGTTCACCGTTCATTAGCGTTCACAAAATTCCGTTCAGTGTGCGCTCATCGTACGCTCAGCGTTCACTCACCATGCGAGTGGGATAGGTTCAGGGACTGTATGTAGTTTCAGTTCATACAAATGAACCTTTTTGAGTTTATTTTAGTTGTTTGTTTCAAAACTGCTCCACGCTATGTTTAGATGCATTCCAAAACTCAGGTAATTGATTGATAGCCGAGTCACTAGCTGTCGCCAAGACGCATGTGCTTAATAGCTTGAAGTACACACATTTAAACGCCCCAATTATTTTCGACTACCGATACATTTGGAGTTGTTTCATTAAAGATACGTTAAAAATGTATTGTAATACATGGTGATTATACATATAACCATATTAAAAGGACAAATGCGTACAATGCCTGAGAAATTCTCCGCACCCAGAACGTTGAAATGGGATACGTACAGTATAAAAAAAATATATTTGAAAGTATACATCAGTACATGTATAATAAAGAACAGCATTTTCTGACAAATTAACAAATATACATTCATACTCTGTACTTATCTCGTTTGTTTTATAATTTTATTTTCTAAACATTAACTTCATCACAGGATGAATCTCTGCCGTTCAGTCAACTGAAATGTGACTGAAAGGTTGCTGAATGGCATAGCATTCAGTCACCTTTCCAGACCACGAAGTTAACATTCAATTGACTGAATGGCAGAGATTTATGCTGTGCATGATCTCATATTTGATCAACCGCTATTTTTGGTAGACATTGTTTGTTCAGATCATGAATATTACTTAATTTTGATTGTTATCTAAAGTGTATTAAACATTTTATTTTCAAAATAATCTAATGAAAAAACATTTATGATGTTTTACCTAAAACCACCAAAATCAAATTTAAACGGCGGCTATGATTCGAACACACTCTTATCCGAGCCCAAGCCTATCTCACTGAGGTATGTTAATGTATTATAGGAGTGAGGGATAACTTTGATTGTTTGACAAATATTAATAATGTAACAAGAGGCCAATTGGCCTTAACGGTCACCTGAGTAGCATATATCCCATACACAAACTTGTAATGGAGTCTCATATATGCATCTAATCAATTAGGTTTCATACTGGAGTAGAAAAATTATAAATTTGTAATGACGACCACATTTCAAAAAGAACTGTGAAACCTATAATTTTGGTGAAAAACTAAAAGATCTGGTCTACAAAATCATGAATTCAGCTTTCTTTTCAGGTGTGTGGGAGTAAAGAAGATAATATTTTAATGTTATATACATTAACATCTATACATCCATTTCGGCCCTGCCCTAGATTCAAAACCCATACCCCAGGGGACATGAAAATCAAAATTTCAGTAGAGGAGTGTTTTTTTATACAGATGTGTGAGAATAGAGAAAAAGATTTTTAAACATTATATGCATTAACACTATATTGCCCCCCCCCCCCCCCCATGTCCTGAACCCCTGACCCAGAGGCCATGAATTTCACAATTTAGGTAAAGGAGATTGTGGATATCATAACCATGAATTCAGTTTTTTGCCCACATCTGTGGGAGTAGAGAAGAAGATTTTTTAAGATTTAAAACATTTTTACTATTTGGCCATATTGGCCCCACCCTAAAGCCTGATCCCCTGACCCAGGGATCATTAATTTCACAATTTAGGGCTTCATGGAAATCATAACCATGCATTTATTTTTTAACAAATATATATGGTAGTAGAAAAGAAAATTTTTCTAAGATTTAATACATTTTTACTATTTGGCCATATTGGCCCCACCCTAGAGCCTGAACCCCTGACCAAGGGGTCATGAATTTCACAATTTAGGTAGAGGGCTTCATGGGCATCATAACCATGCATTTAGTTTTTAACAAATATATATGGGAGTAGAGAAGAAGATTTTCTTAGATTTAATACATTTTTACTATTTGGCCATATTGGCCCCACCTTAGAGCCTGAACCCCTGACCCAAGGGTCATGAATTTCACAATTTTGATAAAGGGCCTCATGGACATTATAATCATGCATTTAGTTTTTAACAAATATATATGGGAGTAGAGAAGAAGATCTTCTAAGATTTAATACATGTTTACTATATGGCCATATTGGCCCCATCTTAGAGCCTGAACCCCTGACCAAGGGGTCATATAATTTCACAATTTAGATTGAGAGCTTCATGGACATCATTATCATGCATTTAGGTTTTAATAAATATATATGATAGCAGAGAAGAAGAGTTTCTAAGATTTAATACATTTTTACTATTTGGCCACATTGGCCCCACCCTAGAGCCTGATCCCCTGACCCAGGGATCATTAATTTCACAATTTAGGTAGAGGGCTTCATGGAAATCATAATCATGCATTTAGTTTTTAAATAATATATATGGTAGTAGAGAAGAAGATTTTCCAAGATTTAATACATTTTTACTATTTGACCATATTGGTCCCTCCCTAGAGCCTGAATCCCTGACCCAGGGGCAATAAATTTCACAATTTTAGTAGAGGGCCTCATGGACATCATAACCATGCAACCAGTTTTTTCCTCACATGCGTGGGAGTAGTGAAGATTTTCTAAGATTTAATACATTTTGACTATTTGGCCATATTGGCCCCACCCTAGAGCCTGAACCCCTGACCCAGGGGTCATGAATTTCACAATTTCGGTAGAGGGCTTCATGGACATCATACTCATGCATTTAGTTTTTTAAAAATATACATGGTAGTAGAGAAGAAGATTTTCTAAGATTTAATAAATTTTTACTATTTGGCCATATTGGCCCCACCCTAGAGCCTGTCCCACGGGCCATAAATTTCACAATTTTGGTAGAGGGCCTCATGGACATCATAACCATGCAACCAGTTTTTTCCTTACATGCGTGGGAGTAGAGAAGAAGATTTTTGAAAATTTGGCTTTTTTGCACTTTTGGCCCCGCCCGTGGCACCACAGGGGTGGCAGAGCCATAAATTTCAGAATTTAGATTCTTCTTACCATAGAGATGCTTCATACCAAAATTGTAACGATTGGCCTGGTAGTTTTCAAGAAGACGTTAAAAATGTAAAATTGTTAACGCACGACGACGGACGAAGACCAATTGCAATAAAAGTGAAATGTTCTCGGTGAAAACTACGAATGTTGATCCATCATGGGTCTAGACTCAATTTTGATTAATCGTTAATAAAAATGAATAAAAACTAATCCTTTAATTTAAAGTACCTGTATGGTGGAGTCAAGGCCCATTCATACCTAAATTTGCAATTTGTAACAGTAAATGATCAAGATGTTTGCAGAAAACTCTGTGTAGCTTAATTTGGACGCCCATACCTGTCTAAATACAGATGGACGGGACATATTTGACTCACACATGACACTCATTAACAATGCTTAAAGGGGCATAATCATGATTTTGGGCAAAAATATTTTTCCGATTTTAATGTTTACAATGCTTCATTAATGTATATATTTAATAGCCAACCCAAATTTGAGTGTCATTTGTTGAGTTTTAGGCGAGTTACAGAGCTTACAATTTTTTGCAATGTAAACAAAGCTTTTGTTTGCATTTTGAATACTGAAGTAAAAATTCCAATTTTTGACCTTAAATGAATATTTTTAACGTTAGAAACTGTTTATTTATGATAAAAATTAATAAAAAAAATAGACAAATTAGATTGAAAAAAGTTTTTACCGGTATATTAAACCTTTGCAAACAAAATCAGGGCACGAGCCTTGTTTATATGACATAAAATTGTGAGTATTGTATCTTGCTTATAACTCTACGACTGACTTTCAAATTTCATTTGATCATTAAAAATGCATCCCTTAAGCATTGTAAATAATAAAAACCGTAAAATAATTTACAAATTTGACAATAAGTCGCTTATTACTCAACGAATCACGCTATAATTTTCGTTGCCTATTAAAACTGCCTTACGAAAGCATTGTAAACAACAAAATCGTAAAAATAATTTTTGATCAAAATCGTGACCATGCCCATTTAAGCCTCTAAAATCCCGCATTACGTTATAAATAGGTGTGTCAAAGTTTATCAAATAAATATTGTTACGGTCAACAATAATTCATTTACAAAATCTTGATTGTTTTTAAGTTCTTTTAAATAACGTTTACGAGGTTTTTGCTCCTAATAATTTTTTTTTCCAAAAGGACTTGTAATACTCTACAACTTTTGTTTTAATTTCCTTAAAAACAAATAGAAACAGATCAAAACGTGTGAAAATTTTGATCCAAAATTCGTACCAATTTTTTGAGCTATTGCGAGCTTTGAAGAATGGCGGCACTGGCGTAAAAAAAAAAAAAAAATAGGCAAAACTTCAGACCATGGTCTATCTATCCTAAAAATTATATATTCACATCCCTGATAGTGTTTATGAACAAGTATACAAACTGTTTACAAAAATCAGCGATAAAGCAGAACCGGAAGGGACGTGACGACGGCTAAAGTGATATACTGTAAAACGAGAAAATTTGGCGCATACATATTTTAGCGCAAATGCAAGTGCCAGTACATTAGCGCAATTATATTTTAGCGCATGCATATTTCTTTAAAAAAGAATACAAAAAATGTTGATAAACGATCACGCGAAAAATTTAGTTCTGTGTTCACTCAAGCACGTGAACACAGCAACTTTGATTTCTATCTCGCATACACGGTAAACTGTCGTTGAGAACAATACACTTACTCTTGAGTAAACCGTCAGTAGATAGATATGAAAACTTCATTTATTGGCGATGATGTGTAATTTTTGTTGGTAAACAAATTTGAGTTATCGGACTTTGAATTTAACGTGTCGACTTGGATAACACTAGAAGAGTCCCGAAACTAAATGTGAAATCGAATGCTACATTTACCATGAGTTTCGATCACCATGAGAGAATCTTTTTCACAGTAATTTTGCATTTAAAAAAAAACAAAAAATAGGTATCGTCTTGTTATTTTTATATCCACTAACCAGAGATCAAAGAAATTATGATCAATCATGTATTGTCAGCGTTAACGATCGCCATGCTTAATCACATTTTCACCTCGAGGCGCTAAATGGAAGTGGCATGGGGGGAAGCCCAATTTTCAAGGTACTAATAAGAGATATTAAAAAGCAATTAAAACTAAATTAATTAATCCATGTTTAGGCACTTATATACCCGATAACCCATACCGTTTACCTGTGTAATTGTTTAAACAAACAGAACCGACAGCATCTGATATTTAAATGAACACTTCTATATAGCCTTAAAAATGGACTGACGTTATTGTTCTGCTATTTGCAGAAATTTAATACATACGGAAAATCGTTGGCGCACTATCAATTTTAGCGCTCAGAGGCAGTTGCGCCAAAGGCGCTAAAATTTGTAGCGCGCCATATTTTCTCGTTTTACAGTATATATATATATATATATATATATATATATATATATATATATATATATATATATATATATATTTATATATATATATATATATATATATATATATATATATATATATATAAACTCAGATCACTTCCAATCATTCGAGAATAATTGATTGAAATTGAGAAATAAAGTGCACAAAATTTGTGGGGAAAAAAATGAAAAAGGTACGAAAATGATAAGGTCTTTCACAGAAAACGGAAGACCCTAACGAGTTTTATATAGCAGCAATACAAGGTATCTATTTGTTTAGGATGAGTTTTGCTTGTTTTTGATGACATCAATAATCTCGATACGTTCTTTCACCTAAGGACGACAAACCCAAATTGCTTTGCGCTTGTTTGAACATCTAAAATAAGTTTTTATCGTTTACTTATAAAAAATATAACCCTTTTAGTACTGTCTGATATGATAATTCGCATACTTGTGCGTAAAAAAATCCTAGTTGTGTGTAATATACAATTGAATTATATCATTGATGGAGTCTACACGTTTTCAGTTTCCCGAGTGCAAGGCAAATTCTTGATCCATGACCTATGGAAACAGGCTTGTTTGAAGGGAAATGGGATTTTGCTGACTTTATTATTGTCATAACTTATCTGTTTATTATAACGAAACAAACAATTAATCAGTAACAAATAATAATAATTAATTAAAATAATTATCCCAAGTTATATTTTCAAAACACGATTAAGCTGCATATTTTGACTTAGGTTAACATAAATTAATAAGTGTTTCGAAATGACGCACTTGTTCAGGGATTCAGTGAAATTTATAAAATTACTCTTAAGAAGAGGTATAAAAATAAAATTGATTGAACAGCTCGCTCTCTCTCTCTCTCTCTCTCTCTCTCTCTCTCTCTCTCTCTCTCTCTCTCTCTGCAATATTCAGCTGAAATTACACATCCGTTAACCATCGGCTACTATGACTTAGAGTACGGCATGCATCGTCACTGAGAGTTGCCTTATCATTCTGGCGTTGACTTCGACGGACATTTTAATATTTGACGCCATACTCTGTGATCACAGAGTATGGCGTCAAATATTAAAATGTCCGTCACAGAGTATGGCGTCAAATATTAAAATGTCCGTCATAGAGTATGGCGTCAAATATTAAAATGTCCGTCGAAGTCAACGCCAGAATGATAAGGCAACTCTCAGTGATTGTTTGGGTAAAAAGTCACCTGATCAATATGACGTTAAAATAAGCAGCATGATGCCTTAATTTACTAATTTTTTAACTTTATATCTTGTCCAAATTATAAAAACTACAAGCGTGAAATGTAACTAGAAACTATCTTAACTGAATATATATAAATAACACGATTACTGTCTTGAAATAGTTATACATTTTTTGGCAAGGGTATGCCGAGCTTTTTCACGTTCTGTTCCTTTGCTTAAGATCTTTAAACATTTTCATTTAAATGTCATTTTGTTTTACAGACTTTCATATATCTTCAGTCATTGTAACTCATTTAAAATTTTGTTTTATAAAAAAACTAGTATAAAAGGTAATTTGGTCTTTAAGTATAGGAAATAGCAAATGAGTAAATATTTCTTTAGCTTAATATTGAAAAAACTCGAAAACCTTTAAGATATGATTTGAAGATGTAGTGTATTTATTAAAAAAATATGAAAAGTTTAAAAAAGTTTACATTGAAAATTTATATGCAATAATATTTACCTGAAACAACTAATCCGTGGTCGGATTTCTGTAAATCTTTTATTCTGTTTGTCAGAACAATAAGATAATTTGGATTTGATTTTCGAAGTTCCTTTCTGAGATCTTCATTGTAATCATCACTTTCCAGAAGCGTTGCTAGGTTTTGAAAGATGGCAATGGTTTTATTCGTAACTGTTTGTCTCTCTTCTAAACTTAAATCTCTGTTAAAAAGAGAGTAAACTAAAAGTGAAAACTTATTAAGCCGGAACATTAAATAGAAGTTTTTTTTTTTTTCAAATGCTGTCAATTAATCAATGACTCTGACTGTTAATAAATCAACTGAATGAATATGGTTTCCTTTTATGGAATTTGTAATATCTAAATTGTTCAGAAGTATACATGTACCTTATTAGTTCCGTCTCTCGTGATGATTCTTCCCACTTGGATAATTTCTAAAAGACAAGTATTTGAAACAATTGTCTTCAATGGCGCATGTTCTAATTGCTTCACAAATTACCGTAATGGTTATAGGAAAATACATATATCATCTAAAGTAGTAATATTTAAATAAATAGTCTGATACAATTACACTAAAATGTATACCTAAAGACAACGACCCATTTTTACTTTCTTCTTTCGAGATAATATATCTTGTATACGAATAACATTGTTCATTCCAAAAAAAGTATAACCACTGTGTGTCAATGCGTAAGAACGCGATTTATTCGTAAAACATATTGAATAAGGCGACAATCTACGCAAATCCATGAAAGAGGCCAAACTTCTCGTCCATGTTTACGCAATTAAATTCTTCAAATCGTCGATGAATCCTTATTTACTTACAACGTATAGGTGCTATTAAGTTTTAAACTGTTATATTTTCCCCCGTTCCTCCGCAAAGATTGACGTTAATCTCAACGCTGCCTTTTTTTGTATCCAGACACAGCAATGTGATGTCAATTCAAAAGGCAACACCGCTTATTAAAAAGGAATCTCAAAAGGCACTTACTTCGAATATTTTTAGAACTTAAGTATAAAGATTTCAGTTTAAGAAAATAAAAATATTGGGATGAGTAGGCGGAACATCATTATAGTTTTTACCAGAATAACCTAGAGATATTTTCCGCAGTCATATGTCATGTTTATGCAAACTACAATGTCCTAGTGCAAACAAGTAGTCATTATCTTGATAATAAAACTGAGTATCATGTGTTGAAGACTTGGCGTCTGTTAAAACGACTCAATTACATATACGGTTTTTTCAACAAATTATCTCATTCTTTCAATTTTAATATCTTTTTACGAAAGTTTATCTCATTTTAAGAAATCGTTGCAACGACTCAGTGAATCGTTATGACGACTTAAATTCTTTTACGTACGAAGAATTACCTCTTTAAAGTGACTTACTTTCTCATTAATATGACTTGGTGTCTCGTTATAATGACATATTATAACGTTATAACGATTAATTGCGTATCTCGCTGTAACGACTTTTCATCTCGAATTATTATCTCATATGCACAGCCTAAAATATTGCTACAACAATTCATAAAGTTTTATAAACGTAGTGTCTTTTTATAATGATTCAGTATTTCGGTGTAACGACATATTGCCTGGTTTTAAGAACATCCTACTGCGTTATACTGACTTCGTTTGTGGTTGTTATTGTATATTGTTATAACGACATTTTTTTCTCGTTATAATGACTTAGTATAGATATAGATGCATGCAATGGATCATTCAAACTATCTGGAACCCTTTATCTACACGTATTATATTACCCCCCAAACATGTTTTTGTTACCAAAGAATCAAACCAAAATATACCTTGACAATGTATTCAATTAATATACCTTGACAATGATTACACGGGGGGTACAACCAGTCAGCAGGGGATCCTTACTCCTCCTAGGCACCTGATCTTACCTATCTTTTTTAGAGAGGTACATGTTGTTTTGCTTAAAATTCGTATTAAGCTTTATGGATTTTTTTAGATGGTTGACCGTATTATTCTCATTGTGGTGAATTTGGAACTTATGTGTCCTGTTTGGTTTGTTTTTTATTGAGTTCATCCGGTGTTTACATGTGCTGGAGGCACTTTTGCCCAACTCATTTTTGATGTACATTTACGCACTACGGAGTAAGTATTTTGTTTAGCATTGTACAAAACATTTAATTACACCCAGATAACCAGTTTGCTTTACTGTAATTCTGCTGTCATCCCTTAAGATGTCAGTTCATCTTCGCTAGGTTTATCAAAACATGTGTAAGGCATAATGTAAAACATGGAAATTTAGGAACATTGTTAATTACATGCTATTTAGTCACACTAGCAGAATGTTACAGTTAATATCCTATATGTTCTTACAAGTTTTAACTGTTATTATCAATCTGAGTTATGTATAAGCCCTAAACCTTTCCATGATGAAATTTTCTTCATTTGGCACAGTGTGAAAAATAGATTGGATTTGACATGGTACAATTTTTTGTAACTTGTATTTGTACTTTTGCAGTTTTCACCCTCACTGGAGGAGCAATAAACACTTTACTCAAGTAGAAGTTTTAGTTGTTTAACGGCACAGTGAAAATCCGCAAACCGGTAAGATTGGTCATCAAGATGAGTTTTCGGTCGGAACCAACCAGGAGAAGCACACGTATGAGGACCCTGACAACACCAGCTCAGGAAACTTACGAAGCTCGAGTGGACACCTTTCAACGAAGGCTAAACAGTATTAAGAGTGAGTGGAGGGAGTGTTTTGAAGAAATAGAGAGATCATGCAGTGATATTAAAACTCTGAAATCTATTGACGATCTTCTTGTGAAAGGCTTCGAAACGTATCAGAAAACATTTTAAACATCATCTCCTAATTAAAGAGACTTTGTTAGGAAAAATCAACTTAGGAAGAAGCAAAATTGAATATTTGATTTCAGAGGGATCATTCAAATCGCTGACTCAGCGATCACTTTCATCCGGCTATAGTAAATCTTCAAGCCGATCGATAGGATCTATCCTGTTAAGGAAAGAAGCAAAACTAGAAGCCCAGCGCACAATGTTGAAACATTTAGATGAGGAACTAGTGCTCGAGGCTCAACTAAAACGTCTGAAGGCCCAGCGAGAAATGAAGATGGTAGAGAGCGAGCTCAGTGTTCTTAAAGAGGACCCACGTTTACAAGAGCTTGCGCCGAGTCTCTCGAGTGAGTCAAAAACTGAACAATACTTGAAGCTTCTCCCAAGGTACGAGCAGGATCGCAAGCAGCATGAAAAGGTCATAGAGACATCCCAGTCCAACAGCTTTAGTGATTGTAGACAAAAGGAGGATGCAGTTGTATCAACACCGAAACAGTATTCCACTTCCCCCCCCCTATAGCAACTGCTTATGTCCTAGAAGAGACACCACAATTAAACACACTGAGGCCGTTCGACGATACACCTAAGACTCAGCTGAACCCCGAAGTACAACCCTTCACTCCGATACAGACGGAAGTAACTCAGCAGAGTCAGATGATCATGATAGACACATTTACTAAGCATTTAGTAAAAAAAGGACCTCATCATGTCAAGGCTGTCAAAATTTGACGACGATCCGATAATGTACGTCTCATGGAAAAAGGGATTTATTAACATTATGGAAGAACTCGGAGCTACGGAAACAGAAAGACTAGAATTATTATGTGAAAAACTGGGACCTGAGTCTTCAAGACAAGCGAGAACTATAAGAGCCTGTAATGCAGACAGTCCAAGCATCGCAATTAAGAAAATCTGGGAGAGGCTGGAGAGACGCTTTGGAGCGGCAGAACAGATCCAGAACTACATCCTGAAGAAAATTAAAGAATTCCCAGAGATTTCGTCGGATCACTTTCATCTGCTCTACGACCTGACAGACCTAGCATCCGAGATTGCACCATTAAAGGCACAACCTCAGTTTGAAGTCTTATTCAGCTACTTTGACTCAAAGAAAGGTGTTAACGAACTTGTGGGAAAACTTCCATGGAATCTGAAGAAGCAACAAAACATAAGCAAAGTATGGGAGTGGCATATCCACCCTTTTCATTCTTCGTTAAGTTTCTGAAAACATGGCAGAAATGAAGAATGACCCTGCATTCAAGTATGACAAGAAAGGGGGCAAGAAACAACAAACGTTTTCGACTCAGCAACCGAAACAGTTTAGTAGGAATGCAGTGAACATGACTTTACCATTAACCAGAGTAGCTGCTAGAAAGACCGAGGCAATCACAACTTTGGAAGTGACGGACATATGTCCACTACACAAGAACAGTTCACATTCCCTTAACGACTGTATGTCTATCCGCCAAAAGCCAATAGGAGATCGTAACAAAATGATCCTAACTAATGGAATATGTTTTAAAGGATTTGTGACACAATTTTGTTAATCTTTTATTTTCCTGTAAAAAATGGAGCTGATAAAAAAAGAGATAACCAAGCATTTCTATTAAGCTGTTTGTATAATCCGTGGTGTAGTGCTGATAAGACAGCTGGTCAGAATATGCATAATTCTGAACTGAAAAAGAGGCTCTACGTCAGAGGTTTGTCCCAGTTATCAGCATCAGTTCTTTGTTTACAATTGAGATATAGAGGTTACACACGTTTTTAATGTATAATGGCCAACTGTGCCGCATTTGGTTGCAACAACAAGGCAGTTTCCAAAAGATTCTAATTTGAGGAAGCAGTGGATTTATTACTACAGAAGGAAGGATTTTACACCTGGAGATGGACATAGACTGTGCTTAGTACACTTTTTAAACAAGTGTTATGATCAGGATCCTAAGATGCTGAGTACTCTAGGCCTAGGGTACAGCTTTAGGAAACGTTTAAAACCTGATGCTGTGCCAGATATACCACTTTTGCTTGAGGAAGAACAAGGCAATACAGAAAAACATAGTAAAGTGCGAGGGGCATATGCAAAACGGCAGCGAGCAGAGGTAAGTTTTTTAAAGTAAAATTTACACTATAGAAAAATTTGTTTTTCTGTATTACAGTATTTATTCATATTCTTTATTATTATATTTCCAGTTTCTCAATATGCTTTTGGTAAGCATAGATGACAGTTAATATGTGCAACTGAAGCTTTGTTTTTAATGCTGATACAGGTTCTAAATGAAGCTTTGAACGAAAGTGTGTCACTCCCATTTGATGATTCTTTGGAAAATATAAGTATCCCTGAAAACCTTTCCACAGAGCCCTCCAAAGAAACTAGAAACAAAAAAGTTCAGGTTGATCTCCACCCTCCTCAACGCACAAGGTCAAAACAGACAGACGAGCGAATAGTTACATTGAAAGTAAAGCAGAGATCATTTGGCACTTTCGGTTCGGTCAAATCAAATAATTTATACTTGTTGCATTCAAGATATAACATAATTTTTTTCAACTTCAGGTTCGGTCCCCTACAAGCTGATGAAAGAAATCATTTGAGCCCTTTCCTTGTAAAGGACATTGCCAAACTTTCACCTGCTCACCAAACCAACAGCCTTGAGGTGTTCCACTTCGTGGTGAATCACTATGCACCAAAGAGCACTCATTTCTACTACCCGGCCATGCATGCAAGGTATTCACCAAAATACATTAACATTGCATGATAATTCTATACAGTTGCAAATACAATGTATATCATACATAGTTTTTTTTCTCTTAAGATTGAGTGTTGCAGCTCTGCATTTTAATGAAAATAGTGGAAGACAGCAGGCAACTTCCAAATCTGGTGAATTGCGGTATGGAATATCTTATCCGAAAGCAAAAAAGGGATTAGAGGCAGTCGTCAAACCAAAGAAAACACCTCCAACATTTAGAATGTAAATCAGTATTTACATGTACTTTTTAGAATACTATACATGTATTATAAATATCTATAAGTTTTGTTTATTGCATATATCACAGGATGAATGACCATCTTTAAGTTCTCCTTAAAGATAGCTTAAAGATGCTTAAAGGTAGCTTAAAGACGATCTTTAAGCCACCTTTAAGCTACCTTTAAGCTATATGTGTTGCTTAAAGATGACTTAAAGAAAGCGTAAAGATGGCTTAAAGGCAGCTTAAAGACTATCTTTAAGCCACCTTTAAGCCACCTTTAAGGACAACTTAGAGGTCCTTAATGTCCAAACTTCTTTAAGCCACCTTTAAGCCACCTTTAAGCTACCTTTAAGCCACCTTTAAGCCATTAAAAAAATTTTATTTCAATATTGTGCTTAATTTCCAACAAAATGTATTAACTTTATGAAAGAAAAGGTATTAAAACGGTTTTTGTTCTAGAAAGAAAAATGAAAAAAAAAAAAACACACAAAAGAAACCGGCCACGGCGAGAATTGAACCCGGGACCCTTAGTGTACAAGCATCACCACACTTCCTCTGCGCCACGGCAACTTACATATATATGAGCGTTTTTATATCCTATATATCAGTGGATATTGAATCACTGTATTGAATGTGTTTACTTGAAAAGATTTTGACAAACCATTCAGTTTGTAACAATCAATTATATCTAATTTATAAATTACATGCATGCGTGTATTTAGAATGAAATACGGAACTTGGTCTTCAGTGAACAGAAATATATTATACCTAAATGGAAACCGTTAGGTTCACTATAGAAGGCTTTCTTAGTTAATAAATTTAAACCGAGTAGATATACGTTCATCTAATTTATAGCTATAAAAATGAAAGAAAGAAAATGAAATCATTTCTTTTATGAAATGCATTGATACTATTAGGGTATTTGTTCAATTTCCCGCAATTTCCCGGTTTTCATGATCGCGGCGCCGTTCCAATATGTTTAAATATTTACATGTAATTGTATGTACATGATTTTTAAACTATCAATTCTATAACAAACAAAATTACCAATTACCGGTGACGTATTTACTGCATGTGACAATTGCAAATGACTTGTATATACAATTGTATGATGTGCCAGGCCGGGTATATTTGACATATTTACCCTTATACATGTACATATATTTAAATAATCAACCCCTATTTATGACCACCGGTACATTAATTCATTAGCCTCAAGATTTTACTCTTACATACATGTATCGTTAATTTGTAGACGTAACATCTTTGAAACCCAGAGCTAGGAAATAATACTTTGAAAATGAATTACAAATGTAAATTAACTTTTATTCACTTGACTTATCGTATACTCGCACATACTAAGATTCAACGCCTTTAGAAACCCTGACGTGCACCTGGGCACACGACACACCTGTTGTGTATATCTTGTATATTCTGTGTTAGTTCCAGGGGTTTTCTTAAGTTGGACAAACAATAGACTTTAATTAGATATACACAAACATGCACCTGGGCACACGACACAACTGTTGTGTATATCTTGTATATTCTGTGTTAGTTCCAGGGGTTTTCTTAAGTTGGACAAACAATAGACTCTAATTAGATATACACAAACGAACAAAACTATGTCTAGACAAACAAAGCAGTAATATCCTGCCCGATATAACAAAGGCAGTTGAGAGTCTTTTCATCTTTAACATGTATCTAGCAGATCTAGAATTAGAAATCATGAAAATTGAAAAAAAAAATACAAACCTTAAACCGATTATCAAATTAAATCATGCATTTTTGGTTCATTATCTTTATTTTGTTTAATAACCGGAGGAACAGAGAGAGAGAGAGAGAGAGAGAGAGAGAGAGAGAGAGAGAGAGAGAGAGAGAGAGAGAGATATTTTTTCACCGATTAATTTATAATAGGAAACAAACATACTTTAATTAGTTTTTTGCACATATTAAGATACAGAGACTGCGCTCATCCCTACAATAATTTTGAAACCCCCAAAAAATTATAAAGAATTTTATAACGGCAATCTGTGTCCATCGGAGCGGTGCTGATGATAGCGATCTGTGTTTAATGGAGCGACGATTAAAACCGCCTGGAACACCCCCCCCCCCCTTCCTTGGAAATTATATTATCACTCGGATGACCCCCTCCCATCTCTATAAAAGAGCTTTTGCATTTAATATATGTTTTATTGTTCAGCTTGATCAATATTGACTTAAAGGCCACTTAAAGACAGTGTAAAGGCAGTGTAAAGAGAGCGTAAATGCCACTTAAAGATGCTTAAAGATGGCTTAAAGGTGGCTTAAAGGTGGCTTAAAGAAGTTTGGACATTAAGGACCTATAAGCACTTGCTTAAAGGTGACTTAAAGGCGGCTTAAAGGTTGTATAGCCTTTAAGCTCCTTTAAGTCACCTTTAAGCCACCTTTAAGGACTTGCTTAAAGATGGTTTTTCGCCCTGTGTATTTTCATTTTTTAGACTATGTGACAATAATTAAACAAGCTGTTCATGAACGGAGAAGTTCAGAGTGCGCATCATATAGATCAGCTGCACTGGATATTTCTGTCCTAAATGAAGATGTTCCAGTGCCACTCACTCAGAATTTTGAACATTTCGAGAAGGCAGTTTTAATTCGCAGGCATTCATCAAGATATGCAAGAAGATAAATTATGAACACTATGAAAAACTACATTATACAAACAAGATGAAATGTCTAACTATTTATTAATTATAGGACTGATTGTGTGAGATGTGCCTTTTCTGTTTGCTTTTCATCTGGCATATCTAAAACCGCAATATTGTTCTAATGGAAATGTCTCTCTTATTTTGGATACCACACATGCAGGTCATATTTTTCTGTTGCTTTTTCCTAAGAAGTGCCATATCCACCTGACAAACCGTCTATAGGCAAGATGTCTGTATACCCTGGAAACAAAAATCATTGAATGTAAGACATGTAGAAACTGGGTGTTTTTGTGCACGATTTTTTAATGTCAATGTACATATATTTTCAAAAATTTATAAATTAACAGAACTTACTGGTGAGATGGTGGATTGTCATCGATTGGTCCCACATTTTGTAAATATTCATACATTGAAACGTGTAAAACATGTCGATTTAGACAATTGTCTGTAAATATTGGACTTTCTGTTATGCATTGGTGGGCCCCTGCCTCAACTTCTGCGCTAATTGCTGCTATTTCCTGACAACAAATGCACTCTTGTTGAGTTGCCATGGAAATGCAAATGCCACATTCACACCTAAAATTAGAAAATAAAATCTTGTTTTATATATTACGTGATTTTCCATGAATTGTTGTCTTAATTATAATTTTCTATCTGTATTAAAACTGATGAAAATCAGAATAATTAACTTACCAATTAGTATTGACTTGTCTATCCTGAAAGTCCTCTACATCAGAACTATCATTGTCTGGTGTAGCACTTCTTGGAGTTTCATTAGTGTTAGCCAAAGGTTCAAACTGATATGGTCTAATGTTTTCAGCATCAGAAAGATCAACGTTTGGAATTTCATCTTCCAGTGTTTCCATTATTTTAAACTTGCTTGAATGAGTTGCTGTGTGTTTGATAACAGAGAGGTGAGTGATGTTTGATAACAGTGGGGCGATTGCTGGCGAACCTCTGACGTCATGGCCAGAGCTCATTAACGCTAGCTGCTGGACTCAGCAGGCTGCATTTATCTCTGTGTTATCAGTGAATGCAGTAAAACCTGACCAGTATTACATTAATTACAGACAGAAACTGATTTATCAGAGATATTTATAGGATATATAAAGTTAATAAAAATTGAGTCACAAATCCTTTAAGTGTTGCAGTGGCAAGAAACATAGGGCTAAGAACTGTAAAGCAGATGTGAAATGCAGTGTGTGTCAAACATCATTACATCCGACAGCTCTTCATGAAGAACCATCCGAGGCACAAGATTCTGGACGATATGCCGTGAAGAACAGAGAGGGGAACCCTTATGAAGGGGAGAGCAGATCCATTGTCTCTTCAGCCTGTACAAAGGTACATGGAGCAAGTAAATCTTGTGCAAAGATAGTACCTGTTCGAATAAGTACTATTTCCAATCCACGGAAGTCGATGCTGGTTTATGCGATTATCGACGACCAGAGCAATCGGTCACTGGCTACCTCATCGATCTTTGACTACTTCCAGGATGATTGCGGTGATGTCTCTTACACATTAGTTTCCTGCTCTGGAACAGTTTCAGCAACTGGAAGATTCGGTACTTGTTACACAGTGGAGTCTGTAGATGGCACATGTCAGTTAGAGTTCCCAGAACTGATAGAGTGTAATGACTTACCTAGTAATAGGGAGGAGATCCCTTCACGAGAGGTCGCCTTGCAGTACTCCCATTTGAATTGTATCGCATCTGAAGTTCCCCCGCTTTTTGAAGCAGCAAATATAGAACTTTAAATAGGGAGATATCTTATCGGTGCACACATAGTTCATGAGCAGATAGTCGGAGAGAAAGATGAACCCTTCGCACAGAGACATGCTTTAGGATAGGTCATTGTTGGTCAAATATGTCTTGGTGGAGCCCACCGACCCGAAGTCAGGACCTTCAAAACACTCGCATTGAAGAATGGCAGACCCTCAACCTTTGAACCCTGTAACAGTGAGTTATTGGTCAACGACAACCTGTTCCAGAAGACCGAACATGATGAGAAGATAGGATTCTCGATAGAAGACAAAGAATTCCTAAAATTGATGAACACATCATTCGAGAGAGATGACAGTGGCCATTGGGTGGCTCCCATTCTATTTAAGCAGAACCAACTACGTCTACCAGACAACAAGACCCAAGCACTACAACGTGCAAGAGCATTTGACATGAACCTTCGACACAACTCTAGAAAGTACGAGCATGTCAAGGAGTTCATGATAAAATTGTTCAATAGAGGACATGCAGAGAAGGCACCTATGCTCGAAGAGGGAATAGAGAGATGGTATCTACCAATGTTTGGTGTGTATCACCCTAAAAAACCTGAATCCATTAGAGTGGTATTTGACTCATCCGCTCGTTTTGAAGGAGTGTCCTTGAATGGTTCACTGATGAAAGGGCCAGATCTATCTAACAGCTTGCAAGGAGTACTGATGAGATTCCGGTTAGATCAACATTCCGTGAGAGCGGATGTGAAGCAGATGTTCCATAATTTCCGAGTGAGAGAAGACCACCGAGACTACCTTCGTTTTTTTTGGCATCCTAACCATGACTTAGACGCTCCATTGGAGGAATTTAGGATGACAGTACATGTATTTAGGAACAACCCTAGTCCTTCAGTTGCTACGTTTGGTTTGAGACAATCTGTCTCGACTGCAGACCCGGAAGTTCAACACTTCGTATCCCGTAACTTTTATGTTGACGACGGGCTGATGAGCTTCAGTGATATACCTCAAGCGGTGGACCTTATCAAGCGTACACAAGAGGCTCTCTACGAAGGAGAACGCTTACGTCTACACAAAATCGCATCAAACTCTGTCGAAGTTTTGCAACATTTTGAAGCAGAAGATCTCAGCAAAGACCTACATGGGCTTGATATTATGCAAGACAACTTACCAGAGCATAGAAGCCTGGGAATTGCATGGAACATTGAAGACGACACGTTTATCTTTAGGGTGAGCAAAGATCCCAAGCCCTTCACACGACGGGGTGTCTTATCAGTCATAAACAGTCTCTTTGACCCCATTGGATTTACAGCCCCAGTGACAGTGGTGGGGAAGATGCTTTTAAGGGAGGCAATGACCACGAAGTGCGACTGGGACGACATACTCCCGGTCAGTTTTCAGACAGACTGGGAAAGTTGGGTAGACTAACTTCATGCTCTAGATAGGATTCATATACCCCGCATGTATTGCCCACTTTCTGTAGGAAAGGCGTTACACCTAGAAGTTTTTTTCGATGCATCTAAAGAAGCAGTGGCTGCTGTAGCATACTTGAAAGCTTTCCACCAAAAACACTCCGAGGTAGGATTTTTTTCGGCAAAGCAAAGGTTGCCCCTTCGCATGGGCACACCATCCCAAGACTTGAACTATGTGCTTCAGTCTTAGCTGTAGAGATGGCAGAGACTATCCGAGAAGAACTACAAATTCCTAAGGACAACTTCACCTTTTACACAGACAACCAAGTCGTCTTGGGATACATCTCTAACAATGCTAAAAGGTTTCATGTGTATGTGTCTAACAGGGTGAGCAGAATTCGTTCATTTTGTGGACCAGGACGCTGGAGATACATCATGTCCGAACAGAATCCTGCTGATGTTGCGAGCCGGGGTTGCAGCACACGGGAGTTGCCTCAAAGCACTTGGCTTTCGGGACCGGATTTCTTGAGGGATGACACGCTATTTTGAGATCAACCTCAAACCTATGACCTTGTTAATCCAGACATGGACGAAGAAGTTCGCAAACAGGTGACTTGTAAGAAAACCTTTAATGCATCTCAGGGATCTGAATCGTCACAGCCGGGAGACTTGTCTACATGGTGTGAGCGGTTTAAGAAATTTTCAACATGGATGAGTTAAGTCCGTGCCATTGTGTGCCTCAAACGATTTGTGGCTAGAACCCGCTGTAAAAAATCAAATCCAGTAGCTCAGAAAGAAGATGCTGAACGATTTATCATTACACAGACTCAAAACGACAGATATCCGTCAGAGATTCATGCAATCAAAAGCGGAAAACACCCACCACTTAACAGTCACTTAATCTCCCTCAATCCAGTACTAGACAAAAATGGGATCCTGCGAGTAGGAGGTCGAACAAAACACATGAAGGCTTCTCACCTGACCACTCAACCTATCATTATCCCTAAGGATCACCATATTGCCACATTGTTAGTACGTCACTACCATGCAGAAATTCATCACCAGGGAAGACACATGACAGAAGGAGCAGTCAGAGGCGCAGGTTTCTGGATTGTTGGATTCCGTCGGCTCGTGAACTCTCTGATAAGATCATGCATTATGTGCAAAAAACTGCGTGGGAATCTAGGATGGACAAAGATGGCGGACCTACCGTTGGACAAAATTGAGCCTGGACCTCCTTTCAGCTTTGTTGGAGTCGACGCATTGGGACCTTGGCCAGTTGCAAAGAAGACTACTAGAGGTGTCAGGACTACATCCAAGTATTGGGCCATTATTTTTACATGTCTTGTGTCAAGAGCCATACACATAGAGCTAGTGGGAGATATGAGAAGTGAAGCTTTTATCAATGCCCTGAGAAGATACATGGCCATTCGTGGCCCCATGCTCCAGATTCGTTCAGATAGGGGCACACACTTCATTGGGGCGATGAAGGAGTTAGGGATAAGTGCGTCATTCGATGAAAGTGGAGTAGTGCAAGATTACCTGACAAAGGTTGGATCTACATGGATCTTTAATCCACCATATGCACATCACTTTGGGGGCGCCTGGGAACGTCTTATAGGATCCTGCCGTCGTATTTTGGATGCCCTGCTGTTGGAGAACAGACCTAAAGACGTAACCTTTGATGTTCATAGCACCATTATGAGTGAAGTTAGCGCCATTATGAATACTCGTCCACTGTTGCCTATCTCTAGTGATCCAGAAGCTCCATCGGTTCTCTCCCCATCCATGGTCCTGACGCAGAAAGAATGCGACCTTACCTCATCAATGAACATTACAGGATTTGGACCTAAAGATGCTATGAAAAGTCAGTGGAAATTGGTTCAAAAATTGGCTGATGACTTATGGCGTAGATTGCAACTCGAATACATCCACTGCCTGCAAACTCGCAGAAAATGGCAACTGCCAGGAGCGACCTTTAAGGTTGGTGACGTAGTTCTAGTCAAGGACGGCAATTCTCATCGTAACACTTGGCCCGTTGGTATTTTTAAGGAAGTGTTCCCAAGCAAAGATGACGTCATTCGGAAAGTCATGGTGACCGTTGTTCGTGATGATGTTCGAAACTCATATGTGAGACCTATTACAGAACTTATCAACTTACTTGACTGTGTATGATATGCTATATGTAGTTATGAACTGATTGTAGATGTTCCGTGTTCAAACTGTTATGATTGCATACAACTCCTTTCATAAAGTTATCAAACCTGCAATGATTTTTTTAGTCAATGCTTAGAACAAGACATGTTCATTTTTGGCACGAATGTTATGTATGGATTTTTCATGTAACTATTTTTTTTATTTGATTTGGCGATTTTTCATAAACTTGGAAGGGGAGTGTGGTGAATTCGGAACTTATGTGTCCGGTTTGGTTTGTTTTTTATTGAGTTCATCCGGTGTTTACATGTGCTCGAGGCACTTTTGCCCAACTCATTTTTGATGTACATTTACGCACTACGGAGTAAGTATTTTGTTTAGCATTGTACAAAACATTTAATTACACCCAGATTACCAATTTTCTTTACTGTAATTCTGCTGTCATCCTTTTAGATGTCAGTTCATCTTCGCTAGGTTTTTCAAAACATGTGTAAGGCATAATGTAAAACATGGAAATTTAGGAACATTGTTAATTACATGCTATTTAGTCACACTAGCAGAATATTCCAGTTAATATCCTATATGTTCTTACAAGTTTTAGCTGTTATTATCAATCAAGGAGTTATGTATAAGTCCTAAACCTTTCCATGATAAAATTTTCTTCATTTGGCACAGTGTGAAAAATAGATTGGACTTGACATGGTACAATTTTCTGTAACTTGTATTTGTACTTTTGCAGTTTTCACCCTCACTGGAGGAGCAATAAACACTTTACTCAAGTAGAAGTTTTAGTTGTTTAACGGCACACTAATTTTATAAACAATAATTGTTATTTTCTTTTAAATGATATGATGCATAAACTGATATCATGAGAGTTGCTTTTTCTTATCACCATGATTTGATGCGAGTCTTTTTTATAACGCAAAGAAAACACTCACATCAAATGCAGTTAGTTCATGCATGATAGTATTTGATATCGTAGTTATATACATAACATTGCAGTTTACATAAACATAAGAAACATGAATGCCCGAAAATTCATATCATAGGACTGTGCGTAATTTAGATACTACTTGTCATCCGAAATAAAATATCGTTGAGTCTAAGGTAAATATCAATCGATAAAATCAACTCCTGTCGGTACTTCAATAATTAAATTAATCTCCTCCAAAATGATGCCTCCGTCTTCCAGTACTTTAATTTGTAATGCAACCACTCTCTTATTAATATTGTTAATTTGAAAATGTAATCTAACTATTTAAAGTTATGAATTAAGAACAAATTCTCTATATTATGCATCATTATTCTTATTTAATCTAACGCGTTATTGATTGTTTTTAGACAAACACGTGCTAGGACTATCAACGTTTAAAAAAGAACCTTATGGTTTTCTAAATTACCACCTGTCGTGCGATATATTAAATAATTTAATCCATGAACCTTTGGGAGTCATAGATCTCCCCCTAAAATAGTGTGAAGATTGATATTGACAGTGTATAAATAAAAAAGTGTGGGGGGATATATATTTATTCAATTTTTTAAATGTAAATTTAAATCCCCCCATACTTCATACCTGAATGTCTTGTACATTACAATTGATATAATTTATAATTTTAGTTATTTAATAGTGAGGTTACTAGGGAGATTATTATGAGAAACAAAAAAACCAGGTATGCAGTATGCAAACAGCTTATTTGACACTTTTCGAAGGTACATATTTACCAAATTAAGAATTAAAAACAACTGAAAAATAGTGGTTTATGAAAGAAACCCCTTTGAACATTTGTTTGGTTTAAGATAAAATGAAACATAATTTTATCAAATTCTTAGTTTTAAATACATTATTTAAGTGCTGACAGTTTTATATATCATTTCACCAAGACTTTAAAAAATCTACCATCAATAAATAAAATTCCAGCTAGGTTCATTCGGTAATCATGGTAGTCAAGCTTTTTGGTGTTATGCGACTAAGATAAAAGATTTTGTTGTGTTATAGAGGTAGAAATTTTTATTTTTGTTAAAAAGTTAATTTTAATTGGTTATTTTTTTTAAATTTAGGACTTTGATCAGTTGGAAGTTATCGGAACAGCAAACCCAGTCAACCGTCGATATAAATCGAAAACGAAGAACAGTAAATACTTTATATTATTTGCAATTCATATAAGTATATGATGTCGTATTCTGAGGGCTGCTGTATGACCAGTACTTGAGCAGTTCGTAATGATATTTTATGTTTGGGTAACACATCTAAACTACATGAACCCTTTACCTTAACGTTTTAAATTACCCTCTCCCCCTGAGAAATATTTACAAAAGCGTCAAAAATATCATGCCTGAATTGATTGCATGAACGTTGCATTTTCCAACCATTATGATTTGATGCGAGTCTTATCATCACGCCATCATGGTAATAAAAAAATGCAACGCTCAAACAAGTAGTTAGTGTTAAATAGCACGTGATATTAAAAGTTGGAGCCCGTTGTCGTTGAAAGTGTAAATTACCATCTAATTTAAAGCTGACATGAATTCAGAAATACGCATTATTTCCGTTTTATCTCCGACTACCGCCATATTAGTTGTCGATTTCTGTTGTTCTGCTCATCGCTACACCCCCTATATAAGGCCGAGAGCACTATTCATGCTTCACCGCATTCAGGTATTTCATACACCCGAACACGTTACCTTGGACGAAAAGACGTGTAGAAACGCGTTTTGAACAAAAAAAAATATGACAACCATTGCACTGATAAGGAATATATCCAATGAACGACGAAACAAGACAGACTGAAATCCAGGCACATAAACATAAAAAATCCTCGATATTTGTAGACCCTTTTCCTGTTTATCTTATAACATCGCACATGCGCAACCACACACTGTGGGTGATCGAGCAATGTCAATGATCGCATGGAAACGGAGCGTTTTTATATAACCGATGGAAAAGAGTCGCTGTTACGTTGTTACTTTCTTGGAATTGCTATCATTTAGCTACTGGGTTGGATGTAGTGCCGCCGGGGTTTCAAAAAGATGCAGATGTTATGCACTCTGTATCGACGACACACGTGTTCGATGTGCATGTGAAAGTAAGGCAGCACTATCTGTGCAAAATACGGATACAATAGTATCAAAGAATAAATATATTTTGTATTTTATTGATTGTTGTTTCCTTTATTCTTTATTGCAAACATTTTACTGCAATGTGTATTAGATGCATTTAGAAGTCCGTGCAACCTGAATGCCTCGATCGGAAAGCAACCGACCGTAACTTTCTCGACCAGTATATATACCCCAGTGGCAGTAGAGGAGCGATCGAAACTAATATGGTGACCAAACGCTTTTATGAATTCATGTCAGCTTTATGTGTGCCCAATTCGCCTCTAACTACAATTACAAACACATATATATGTTGATGGTTGACATAAAATACAATCTGGATTTAATAGAACAAATATATTCAATATTGATTGATTTTCGTTTAGCCAATATTCGTGTTATTTTATTTTAATAAGTTACAACGGGTATAACATTTCGGGGAAATTCGTGATATGATACTTCAACTTCTAATTCCTTGTCGATTTTAAAACTCATGGATGATAGGATCAACAGACTACATAACAAAAGACCCATGGGCCACATCGGTCACCTGAGTAACAATAGGTATGATAAAATCAGCTTAATGGAGCCATAATACAAGCTCTCTGCACAATGTACAATAATACATGTAGATCCTGTATAAATAAAATCCATTTCCCCTGGATATTCTTATGTTTATAATCACTAGACTTTGACCCGTGCATGCACGGGTTGACATTGCATATGATATCGGGCATTTACAAAGTAGATACATCGAAACACCGTATATTGTTGCATAACCAAACTTTAAGTCTACAATATTGCTATTAATTTCACTACACTCTGCTGAGTTGGAATAATCTAAGTGTGATTCTGGAAGGGCCTTCACCACAGTTAAAATGTCCCCATATACCCGTAATGTAGCAGAAAATTGCAGAATCGCTCCAAAACGATTTTGGAGACAATTTATCAAGTGGCATTGAAAATAACAGTCAAATTGTTCACAACAAACCAATTTGAAGCTGTTAATACCTTTCTTTGAAAAGTTTAAATTCTATAATTGCAGAATTCAACATATTTCAACAACGTTTTTTACACACTTTGTTGACATTCGAAACTCTCGGAATTTTTTTATAGTTATTGCACTGTGTTTAAGATATCTCCCGTATTTTCTTTAAAATTTCCAATGAAAATTAAAACGCATTTGTTTTATCGTTTCAAAGATTATCCATGCAAAAGTGATATTGTGGAAACATAAAAAAAGAGCCCCCGTGATTTAGCGTGAATGTAATCCGCATGCGCAAGTTTGTAAAATCCAAAAAATTCAGATGATTTCCGTAATTTTTTGAGGAATATTCGTTGATTATTAATTAACGAAGCTTGATTGAGAAAATATAAAAACAAATTGGTAATCTTCAAGTACCAATGATGTTTAAAATATATAAAACAAAAGACAGTACTCTTCCGATGTATCAGTATTACAGCTAAAAAAATTCGAGTCTATTATTTTAATATAGTAGTATAGATTAGCCCTTTTTTTAATAGGATGATTTTATATTCATATCACATGTTGAGTATTGCAGTTCTTAAAAAGATCCTTAACAATTGTTTATATATGGGATATAAACCTACATCAAACTCTGAACCTTCTTGTCAGGCCGAAGTATTATCATGGGACCAAAGTCTTAACAATAATAAAGAATCATCTGCCTGACTATTTTCTGAGAAGAAGATTTTTTAAGATTTACACTACACATCCCTATGTAAAACGTTGACCTCCCATCCATTGTGGTCCCACCCTACTCCCGGGGGTGTCATTATTTAACAACTTTGAATCTACACTACCTGAGTATGCTTCCACACAAGTTCCAGCTTTCCTGGCTGATTAGTTTTTTTTTAGAAAAAGATTTTTAAAGATTGACTCTATATATTCCGATACAAAACTTTGACCCCTCCCATTGTGGCCCCACCCTACCCCTGGGGATCATTATTTTCACAACTTTGAATCTACACTACCTAAGGATACTTCAACACAAGCTTTCTTGGCTGATTAGTTTCTGAGAAGATTTTTAAAGATTTACTCTATATATTCCTATGTTAAACTTTGACCCCCATCCATTGTGTCTCCACCCTACTCCTGATGGTGTCATTATTTCACAACTGTGAATTTACATTTCTTGAGTATGCTTCCACACAAGTTTTAGCTTTCCTTGCTGATTAGTTTCTGAGAAGAAGATTTTTAAAGATGCACTCTATATATTCTTATGTTAAACTTCGATCCCCTATTGTGGCCCCACCCTACCCCTGGAGGTCATGATTTTCTCAACTTTGAATGTACATTACCTTAGGATGCTTCAACACAAGTTTCAAAAGATTTTTAAAGATTTACTCTATATATTCCTATGTTAAAATTTGACCCTCATTATGGCCCCACCGTACCCGTGGGGAGCATTATTTTCACAACTTTGAATCTACACTACCTGAGGATACTGCAACACCAGTTTCAGCTTTCCTGCCTGTTTAGTTTCTGATAAGAAGATTTTTAAAGATTTACTCTATATAATCCGATATAAAACTTTGACCCCTCCCATTGTGGCCCCATCCTACCCCCGGGGGTCATGATTTTCACAATTTGGAATCTACATTATATGAAAATGCTTTCTCACAAGTTTCAGCTTTCCTGGCTGATACGTTTCTGAGAAGAAGAATTTTGTGATCGGCTTCGGCCGATCACTGTTGTGTCCATAAGAGGGATCCGGCAAATGCTTCAACCTGCGCACACATTCCGCTTGCATAAGTAGTTCTTATAAAAACTTGGTTTTTCATGGTTTAGTTTTTATATAACATTTTACTCAGTTTTATTTCAATTCATTTACCATAAGAGATGCAAACATACATAAACATACAGTTCGACCTGTTTATTCAAGAATGCCAATTTTGTCTCGCGCGTAAGAATTTCGATCGAAAGATTCATTCAGTAATGCAGTTGACCTCGATGAACTGACCTCAATCATAAGAAGATGCTCCATGAACTGACCTCGATCTATTGTGTTGCATAATAGTAGCTAGAATAGTACACAGAAAGGTATGACACGTTTCCTTATGATTTTTTATTTCTTGCTAATTAGTATGACACGTTTCCTTATTTTTTTTTATTTCTTGCTAACTGGTTTTTACAAAATATACCTCATGATCCATTGGGATTTGTGAATCAGTTCGGAAATCAACCATTTTCTCTGCACCTTTATCTTTGATGAAATCTTTCTCTCCATTGTTCTCAGCCATAGCCTTGACAAACGTCACTATTAGTCACTGTAAAAAATACTCTGATTTGTAAGATTTTAGCAAATACATTCATGTGAATTTTGTGAAAAATAAAATTTGGTTTAAGGTAGGGCCCTACTCCCGAAATGTTTGGATTTATTTTAAAAATTTTCAATTGATGTATCGGTAATAATGCTTAAAAGACGTTTGATTAAGACTAAACAATAGAACAGGTTAACCTTCTTTTTTCCTAGATAATTTACCAGAGGCACATGTATACCCATACCTCAAAACAAGTCAAGACTTAATCTGGTCAAAGATATAATTTGAATCAATGCAAACAAAATTCACATCATTACTAACACATTTTAACTTGACTACAATACTGCTTTCATTTTTTGCAGAATTTATGCTTTAAGAACATAACTCTTGGAGAATGAATAAAAATATTTCACATTTTTGAAAAAAAAAATTAAAAAAACACAAAATATCTTTCTTTTTTTTTTTTTACAAATATCGAGCTATTTTAAAAAATGAACTGGTTTTATAGTGTGATATATTTCTTTTGCTAATCAAATTTGATCGTATAAGGATAAAAAAAAAACATTAAACAGACTAATCATCTTTAATTTTACCGAGTTCTGATGTCAGATGCACATCCACCCCTCAACACAAAACAAAACAAACTTATTTTCATGGTTACTGATTTATGTTTAATATAAATCAGTTACTTGGTAAGTAACCATGACAATAAGTTTGTTTTCACATTTTGAAGGGTGGATGTGCATCTGACATCAGATTGATTAGAAATCAAATAATAAATATTCAACTAGATACTATCTCGTTACGAGTAACGAGTAGGTCTTCCGTTCAATTGTTTTGAAACAAATGTCGAAATCGAGATCATTTATCCCATTCTGTTTACTGGAGCTGAGTAATAAGCGCTTCCGGTTTATCACTCCCTTTCGATCCTCGTTGATCACGTGGGTTATGATAGTATATAAGCGGCTACAACGGAGGTTGTAAGGCAGTTGCAGTCCGAAGCTGATGGTGTTCACTTCGTGATAGGTGAGGACAAACCCTTGGTATTAGGATAAGTCTTATGTGCCTGAATAAGGCTTTCGAGACTTGAGTTGTTATTATATTAGCTTGTGATAGCTGTTAGGGTTAATAGAAAGCGCGCACACTCCATAATAGAGTGGGATATTGTAAATATTATTGATTAAAATATTTGATTGAGAAATTTATAGTTTCTTTACATATTTCTTAAATTGCTCAGGCAGAGCAGCCGAATACCTGAACCCAGAAACGTTACATAAATTTGGTGGCAGCGGTGGGATTCGGCAAGAGATATAATTTATATTAATAATTTTAAATCAATAATTACAATGGAAGAAATAGTAGATGAAGAAATCTCATTTTTGGAGAGTAGTTGCGAGCGATTGCGCAAGGAGATAGAGAGATACTCAACACCGTTAGATAGACGAGCGCAAGCGCGCGATTCGGGCATAGCGACTTTGGTTGGTGCGATCGGGGACCAGAGTCATGCAACTGATGATACAGTGGTACTGCAGGGAAATGAGCAGAGTGGAAACATTGTTGAAGGAGTATCCAATGAACATGTTACATTGCGACCAGCGAGAGCGCAAAACAGAAATGGCAGAAGTGAATCAGAACTTGCGGATGCCTTGTATAATTACAGCTTAAGGAATGATGAACATCCAGTTATGGTGAGCGCACAGCGGAGAGCGCGAGCGCCGTCGATTGTGAATGCTTCTGCTTTATCAGCGAATACGCCAAATGATAGACAAAGAGATTTTCATAATAGCGCACAGACGCATAGCCTGGGAGCTGGAACTAGAAATTTGATAAATGAAAATCGACTACGAGAGGAATTTGACCACGGTAATAAAGGTTCAAGGTGTAACATCAAACCAGCGACATTTGATGGAAGTAATTCATGGCTTGACTACAAGTCCCATTTTGATGCATGCGCTACTATAAACAATTGGTCGGAAAAAGAGAAAGGCCTGTATTTAGCTGTATCACTAAGAGGGACGGCTCAGGGCGTACTGGGAAATGTTTCAAAAGAAACAGGGCAGCATTATGACTTGTTAGTAAAAGCTCTTGAAGAACGATTTGCTCCACCCAATCAGACCGAACTTTACCGGGCGCAGTTAAAGGAGAGAAAACAAAGAGCGTCTGAGACCCTGTCCGAGCTAGGACAGGCCATCCGTAGATTGACGTGCCTTGCTTATCCTACGGCGACAGCGGAATTAAGGGAGACGCTTGGTAAGGACGCATTCATTGATGCATTAGTAAATTCGGATATGCGCTTGCGCATTAAACAGAATAGGCCTGAAAACTTAAATGATGCAATCCGACTTGCTGTAGAACTAGATGCATACTATAGAACAGAAAGGCGAGGTGATTTGCGGATGATTGAGGGTAAGGAACGCGAGTGCGATCAACCCGCACAATCAACAGAGCTTATTGAATTAATGGCGAGGATGCAAACCCAGTTAGATAACTTGGAAAAACAGGTCCAAGATCAGAATTTTCGGAGGAGACGAACATTACAGTTGCCAGTCAGAAACACAAATGATGGGGTGACTTGCTATTACTGCAAGGAAAAGGGACACATTCGTAGAAATTGTCCGAAACTTAAAGATAGAGAAACAAATAGAAACAGTAATGCATCAGCGAAGAAAGGTGGCAATGCGCGGCGGATTCGTTCTGAGCGCAGGAGGAAGCAGCGCAATGCGCAAGGACATGTTGGTGGTAGCACCATGATTAACGAATCTGGTATTTTTGTTGAAGCTGATATACATGGAGTACGGTCAAAAATGTTGATTGATACAGGTGCATCATTGACGTTGATCTCAAAAAGGGTGCATGATATAATTTCAGCAGAAAAACGCCCAGCACTAGAGGAGAGTGGACAGAAAGTTTTGAACGCAAGTGGAAACCCACTTTCTCTATATGGAAAAGCAGAATATCATATCAAAATTGGGAAGACTGAAGCATTTATCCCTGCAATGGTTACAGATGTTACGGTCGATGGAATCCTTGGTCTAGATTTTCTGAAAAAAGGCAAGGGTATTATAGATCTCAACTCTAATACAATACGACTTAACAATGAGGAATATCGCATTTCTTGTGAGGGGACCCTGGGTTGTTTTCGTGTTGTTGCGGCCGACGATATTTGTATCCCTCCTAGGAGTGAAATGATTGTAGAGGCTAAAGTTCCAGGACAGAATACATTTGGAGCCTCAGACTATATTGTCGAGCCAGAAGAGAGATTTCTTGAGAGGGGACGTGCTTTCGTAGGTAGGACATTGGTTAAGGGGAGTGAAACGGTGCCTGTATGTCTGATGAATGTTACAGACGTTGCTCAGCAAATCTACAAGGGGACTTTGCTGGCAAAAATGACGGCTGCTGATGAAGAGAATCCGCAAGAAACAGCGGTAGTAAATAGTTCAAAACTACGACCTGATTTGCGAGAATTGCTTGATCGATGTAAGGAAAATCTATCTAATGCACAAGCTATGCAAGCCGATAAATTCCTTCAAAGGTATCAGCACTTGTTTGCTTCTTCGAACTTTGATTTAGGTCGAGCCTCAGTAGTTAAACACAAAATCAACACTGGGCCTATAGAGAAACCAATTAAACAAGGGGCACGAAGAATTCCTTTGCATCTAATGCAAGAAGTTGATAAACAGGTGAACGAAATGTTGGAGAAAGGGGTAATTGAACCCTCTAATAGCCCCTGGGCTTCACCTGTGGTTCTTGTGCGCAAGAAAGATGGGTCGATGCGCTTCTGCATAGATTATAGACGACTCAATGAAGTCACAGTTAAGGACGCGTATCCCCTTCCAAACATAGAAGAAGCATTTGATCATCTGTCAGGACATGCTTTATTCTCTACGCTTGACCTCAACAGCGGCTACTGGCAGGTTGCAATGGAAGAGGATGACAAGAGTAAAACAGCATTTGTAACGCGCAAAGGTTTATTCCAGTTCAAGGTAATGCCTTTTGGTCTTACCTGTGCGCCTGCGACATTTGAACGCTTAATGGAGACGGTCCTTGCAGGTCTACAATGGGACAAATGTCTTGTATATCTCGATGATATTATAGTTATTGGTAAGTCATTCGACGATATGCTTTGCAACCTTGAAAGGGTATTTGATAGACTGATGAGAGCGGGGCTTAAATTAAAAGCAAGAAAGTGCAATCTGTTTGCCACTAAGGTCTCGTATCTAGGGCATATCATTTCACAAGAGGGCATTGCAACAGACCCGGAAAAAATCAAAGCAGTTGCGGAATGGCCAGTTCCGTCTTCTGTGTCTGAGGTCCGCTCCTTTCTAGGATTGTGCAGCTACTATAGGCGATTTATCAGGGACTTTGCTTCAGAAGCAAAACCGTTGCACCGCTTGACAGAGAAAGGGCGCAAGTTTCAATGGACAAAGGAGACGCATGATGCTTTTGAAACACTTCGAAACAGGCTGATTTCTGCACCAATATTATCACTGCCAGACATATCTAAACCATTTATACTTGACACAGACGCAAGCAATTGGTCTATAGGCGCAGTGCTTTCTCAAGAAATAAATGGAAAGGAGCGCGTGATAGCTTATGCAAGTCGCACACTGACAAAAGCCGAAAAACGATATTGTGTGACTCGAAAAGAGTTATTGGCTGTAGTGCACTTTATTAAACACTACCGCCATTATCTGTACTGCAGACGGTTCTTACTAAGAACAGACCATGGATCGCTTAGGTGGTTGCTTAAATTCAAGAATCCAGAGGGCCAGTTGGCAAGATGGCTCGAGGTCATTAGCACGTATGACATGACGATTGAGCACCGCCCAGGTAAGAAACATGGAAATGCGGACGCGCTTAGTAGGATACCCTGCAATCAATGTGGATATGTCCCTACTTTGGAAGATTCGCCTCTTCCATCAGTGAAAACTTTGCAAGCGTTTCAAAAACTCGATAAAGAGTACTCTGAAGCAGAAAATGGAAATCTACTGGAAGCGCAAGGAGGTAACAAAGATATTCAGCTAGTGCGCCAGTGGGTCGAAAATGGCAGACGACCAGCATTTTCTGATGTGACACAATATGGTTATGTAGTGAAGTCACTATGGAACCAATTTGAGAGACTGAGCATTCAAAATGGATTCTTAGTACGGCGATGGATTTTGCTTCCTTCAAACCGAGAGACATTTCAAGTCATAATACCTGACTCAGAGAGGAGGAATGTACTAAAGATGTGCCATGATAATAAAACATCAGGTCATCTTGGTGTTACGAAAACATTGGCTAGAATTAGACAGAGGTATTATTGGCCGGGATTACAACAGGATGTCCATCAGTACATAGCAGGCTGTGATGCTTGTAGTAGACGAAAGAATCCAATCCCTAAGCATCGGGCACCAATGCAGATTCTAGCATCTGGTGTGCCAATGGAAAGATTGGCCTCTGATATTTTGTGCGAATTACCCGAAACAGACAGGGGGAATCGTCATATTCTCGTCGTCGCAGATTATTTCACGAAATGGACGGAGGCGTTTGCTCTACCGAATATGGAGGCAGAAACTATCGCCCGCACAATCATGGAGCAAGTGATAGTAAGATTTGGCGTACCCTCTGTTATCCATTCAGATCAGGGGCGCCAGTATGAAAGCAAGCTATTTATGGAGATGTGTCGGTTGTTGGGAATAACAAAAACCAGGACTACCCCATATCATCCTAAATCGGATGGGATGGTTGAGCGCTTCAACCGAACGCTGATATCAATGTTGAGCACTTATGTTCAAGAAAATCAAAAGGATTGGGACTTGCATCTTCCCTATATCCTTATGGCGTACCGCTCAACAGTACATGAGAGTACCAACTTTTCTCCAAATATGCTAATGCTTGGAAGAGAGGCAACAACACCTCTAGATTTAATGTTTGAAATGCCAACAGAGATGAAAGACATTCCAGCGCATCAATGGGTCTGGGTTTTGCGTGAGCGCTTAGAAAACGCGCATGCAGTTGTGAGAGAACATATGCCAGGTGAGATGCTTCGACAGAAAAAGTATCATGATACTAAGGTGTCTTGGTCTTCATTCGAGACAGGAGATATGGTTTATGTATACTTTCCGGTAAGGAAGAGTGGATGCTCTCCAAAGTTAACATCTTTTTGGAGAGGGCCTTTCGAAGTACAGAATAAACTGTCTGATGTTCTTTACACGGTTGCATGCGGGTCTCGCGGGAAGAACACAGTAATACATTGTGATAGAATGAGAAGATGTCAACCTCAGATCCTTCAGGGAGAAACTGAGGAAGATCTGGTTGAGAAAGAGGATGATCAGATTGTTGACGAGCAATCTCAAGACAATGTTCTTGTTGCTGAGGGACCTTGCGCATTAAAAGAAGAAATTGGCGCATGCGAAAATAGTAGACCGCGGCGTACTAAAAACTTACCTAAATGGCTGCAGGACTATGAAGTCAATTACAGCGCTTAGAGCTTTAAAATTTCATAGTTGATATGTGTAAATACAGTGTTCATTCGAGTTTTTGAAATTAGAGTAATTGTAGCATGTTTGTTTTCTTTTCGTAATAGATAATGGTGAATACAAAAACAACACCTAGGATGGAAGGCCATCGATGTCCAATGTGTAATGTCAGGATTGCAAATGAGAGCGAGTGGGAAAAGCATGTGGTGGAATGTGGAAGAAAGCGAAGGCAGAAGAAATTTGAATGCGCCGATTGTGACTATGCCACGAATAAGAAAAGTGACATGGGGAGACATCGCCGCACTCGACATAATGGAATTGTTTCAGTTACGGCTGATAGCGGCACTGATGATTGGGAGCAACTGGACCCAGGGAATATGTCGGATGTAGTTGGAAGTACACCACAACAGCCCCTGGTTGAAGAAGTTGTCCAAAGAAAGCCGACAAGACCGACTCTTGTTTGCGCGCCAACAACAAATTCGAAGGTTTCTAAGGATCTTCTGACGCCACGCGCTCCTTCCCCGTTTCGACACCCGATGACCACTCCAAGAAAACGCTCATCCATTGATGCAGATTTATCTCCAGTGTCTGTATTGTCGTCTCGTGATGCAAATACACAGACACAGCGTCAACTTGTCGATGCTAGTACCCAGACCAATGGGCAGTTCGAAGATGTGGGTACGCAGACTGAAGGACACAAACGGCGGAAACTGGATCGAGTGCAGGAGACGTATCAAAGAGACGGAAAAACAGTTGTTGAAATTCACGAGGACGAGAATTGGTTTTAAAGGAAGCGTTTTGGCATTTGTTGACTGAAATCTTTTGAAATCATAACATGTTTTTGTGATCATAAAACAGCGGCGCCTGCGCCATTCATAAATCATTGGCTGATTTGTACTATGATGGTTTTCTTTTTACGACAATGACTCTTTTTGCTGATTTTATTTGTTCATAGAGTATACTCTATTAATCATTTGTTGATTTATCAGAATAATTGAAAGTCGTAAATTTAGTCTTTTGTTGTGTCATTATTATAGTTTTCATGTCCCTTGCGTGATAGTTAGACCAGGTTAATGATTTAAATGCGAGACGCATTTCCTGGAGGCGTGGGTAATGAAACAAATGTCGAAATCGAGATCATTTATCCCATTCTGTTTACTGGAGCTGAGTAATAAGCGCTTCCGGTTTATCACTCCCTTTCGATCCTCGTTGATCACGTGGGTTATGATAGTATATAAGCGGCTACAACGGAGGTTGTAAGGCAGTTGCAGTCCGAAGCTGATGGTGTTCACTTCGTGATAGGTGAGGACAAACCCTTGGTATTAGGATAAGTCTTATGTGCCTGAATAAGGCTTTCGAGACTTGAGTTGTTATTATATTAGCTTGTGATAGCTGTTAGGGTTAATAGAAAGCGCGCACACTCCATAATAGAGTGGGATATTGTAAATATTATTGATTAAAATATTTGATTGAGAAATTTATAGTTTCTTTACATATTTCTTAAATTGCTCAGGCAGAGCAGCCGAATACCTGAACCCAGAAACGTTACAGTTTAAACGATACGATTAAAATATCAATGAAATTTCAGAATTTCCACTCAACCACTCCCTTTCAGATAATGTAAACGATTGCCAATATCCTTTCAAATGCTTGACACAATGTTTTGCTTTTTCACATAAAGCACATTCAAGATTTAAGATTTTAATCCCCTAAAATCTCTAATTACGTCATCAATGGGAGTGGCAATGAGTCTTACAAATTTATATTGTTACGATCAACAACGTTGCTTCTATAATGCTTTACAAAAACTTGATCGTTTTTAAGGTATGTGCAAGAGACTTTACGAGTGACTTGGCCCCTAAGTAAAGGGGCTAGACCCTTTTTCATGATTTCTTTGAAAAGGTCTTCAGAATTCTAATGTCTCTTACACCCATCTAAAATTGTTGTTCATTTTTTATATACAAATGATTGAATATTTTAGTGACCAGCCGACTAAATCCTTAATGGGGACAGACATTGGTGCTTTGAAAAATGGAATCGATTTAAATCATCCATGCAAACATTTTCTCCTCTACAATGCTTAACAAAAAATGTCTCCTTTTCTAGATGTATTGCGTCAAAGTTTAAGTACTTTTGCCCCTAAAAATCCCTAATTACTTAATAAATGGGCGTGGCAATGATTTGTTCTGATAAATATTGTTACGATCAACAACTTTGCTTCTATAATGCATTGCAAAATCTTCATCATTTTTAAGTTATTTGTAATAGAGTTTACCTGTGTCTTGGCCCCTAAATAAAGGGACCAGGCCCTTTTTCTTGATTTTGTTGGAAAGAACTTATGATTATCTACCACTTTTGCTATATATGTCTTAACACAAAATCAATTGGAAAAAGATACAGATCAAAACGTATGAAAATTTTGATTTAAAATTTGTACCCTACTTTCGTGCCCAGGCGAGCTCCAACAAACTATAGACTACCTATCCTGAAAATTTCATAGTCATATCTTTGTTAGTTTCTGAGATCAGCTTTGCCCAAAATAGGTCGTCAAAATGTGCTAAATGGCCGATAAATCATTGCCACGCCCATTTATTAAGTAATAATATTACCGGAAGTGACGACATGAAAAATCTCATAAATGTATGAAGTTTACAAAATCTGTATCGTTTTTAAGTTATCTGTTATAGAGTTTACGAAAGTCTTGGCCCCTAAATAAAGGGGTCAGCCCCTTTTCCTTGAGTTAATTCGAAAGGTCTCACGAATAATAATGTTTTGTTCTTACATTTATCTGAAATTGTTGTTCATTTTAAAGATACAAATGATTGAATAATTTAGGGGTAAGCCCTGTAGATTCTTAATGGGGACAGACATTGGTGTTTTATTTATGGAATCGATTAGAATCATTCATACAGATATTTTCTCTTCTACAATGCTTAACAAAATATGTCTCCTTCTTTAGATACATGTATATTGCGTCAAAGTTTAAGTACTTTGGCCCCTAAAAATCCCTAATTACGCAATAAATGGGCGTGACAATGATGTTTTCTGATAGAAATTATAACGGTCACCAACTTTGCCTCTATAATGAATTACACAATCTGTATCGTTTTTAAGTTATCTGTAATAGAGTTTACGAGAGTCTTGGCCCCTAAATTAAGGGTCAGCCTCTTTTTTTGAGTTCATTGGAAAGATCTCACGAATAATATTATTTGTTCTTACACTTTTCTAGAATTGTTGTTCATTTTTTAGATACAAATGATTGAATATTTTAGGGGCCAGCCCTCTAGATCCTTAATGGAAACAGACATTGGTGTTTTGATTAAATGATTCGATTGGAATCATCAATACAGATATTTTCTCTTCTATAATGCTTAACAAAAAATGCCTCCTTCTCTAGATATATTGCGTCAAAGTTTAAGTACTTTGGCCCCTAAAAATCCCTAATTACGTAATAAATAGGCGTGGTAATAATGTTTCTGATAGATAATGTAACGATCAACAACTTTGCTTCTATAATGCATTACAAAATCTTTAGCGTTTTTAAGTTATTTGTAATAGACTTCTCGAGTCTATTGATCCCTAAATAAAGGGACCAGCCCATTTTTTGGATTTTGCTGGAAAGAAGATTTGAATCGCTACCACTTTTGTTATATATGTCTTCATACCCAATTTTCGTGCCAAGGCGAGCTCCAAGAAATGGCGCCACTGCCAAGCAACATAAATAGTGCATAACTTCATTCTGTAGACTACCTTTCCTAAAAGTTTTATAGTCATATCGCTGATAGTTTCTTAGATCAGTTTTGCACAAAATAGGTCGTAAAAATGTACAAAATGTCCGATAAATCGGTACCGGAAGTGAAATCAGGCCAATAGTTTTCGAGATATCGCGTGCACAAAATTTGAGGAAAAAAATAATAACTAGATATAACCTCGTTACGAGTAACGAGTAGGTCTTCCGTCCGATATGTTTATTTTTTTTACTGATACCATAATATATCGATACAATTTAAAAATTTACACCCCCCCCCTCCAATTTTAAGATAATGAATAAAATCCCTAATTACGTCAAACATGGGCCTGACGATGACTTTTTCAAACAAATATTGTAGTGATCAACAACTTGGATTCTATAATGCATAGCAAAATATTTATCGTTTTAAGTTATTCGTAATAGACTTTACGAGTCTCTTGATCCCAAATAAAGGGGCCAGCCCTTTTTCTTGATTTTGTTGGATAGACCTATTGATTCTCTACTACTTTTGATTTATATGTCTTAACAAAATATAAACTGATAAAAAGATACTGATCAAAACGTATGAAATTTTGATTCAAAATCTGTACCCCATTTTCTTGCGTAAGTGAGCTCGGAGGAATAGTGCCACTGGTACAAACAACTATATAGCGCACAACTTCAAACCATGGTCTACCTATCCTGAAAATTTCAAAGTCATATCTTTCATAGTTTTTGAGATCAGCTCTGCACAAAATTGGACTTAAAGAATTTCAAAATCTACTGTAAATCCGGACCGGAAGTGACGACGACAAAAAATTCAAAAACATATAAAATTCAGATAATGTCCCATCATTTGTGAAAAAATTGTCGAGATCGGTTGAGTATTTTTTGAAAAATCGCGTGCACAAAATTATAAACAGTACGAAAACAATAAGGTCTTCCGTTGAAAACGGAAAACCCTAATAATAAGAACCAGTACGAAAACAATTAGGTCTTCCGTTGGAAACAGTACGAAAACAATAAGGTCTTCCGTTGGAAACGGAAGACCTTAATTAGAGACATATATCATAGTTAAAAGAAGACATTTATTCATTTAATGCTGATTCAGCATCAATCATGATATTGTCAAATAAGTTTCTAATTTTTGTTTGAAAACAATAGGTTTTTTTTATGAAACATCAAACATATTTTTCTAGAGTATTGAAAATGAGTAACGGTTCTATAAATCATTGTTAATATTTACAAACAAATTGTATATCAATAAGACATACACGGTCAATGAAGATTGATATCCTGTTTTACCATCATTGTCATGCTAATCAAAATGAAAATTGGTTGCTCTGCTTTGAATTTGTATTTCGTTTTTATGGATTTATGAGATGGCTATTGTCATGTTTTTACAACAACGATTCCGACGTAATGAACGGCCTCTTTAAAGATATGGACCCGTTTGTCTTATATGACAATAATTTGCGTAATATTGAAACATATAAAGAGTATAGACAAACACATTAAACAGTGTATCGCTTGACAATTGGCCTAATACATCCATCTCAATATAATCGAAACCCAAACCCTAATATCACAAAATTCTCACAAACTTGACCCTCAACTTATGTTTTAAGAGGTATGCAGCTCTTAGATCAAAAACACTAAACACATAAGCTTACTTTTTCATACTTTTCGACATCAATATTCAAATCAAATAGTATTTTAAAACGGGCAGCAAAAGCAACGCTTGGTGAAATACAAGACTGTCATGTCTTGTCCATATAAGACTGTCATGCCGAAGAACTGGGAATAAAACAGGACAATTTTTTTTAATGAACCAAATAAGTAACGCTTCGTTGAACTCCTTGCACAAACACTACATGTGAGAAACACAAAGTGAGGGTGATGCAGATTTGTTGGTGTCATACAGCTGTGAAAAAGGCAGCCGATTTTACAAGGGTAGTAAATTGAGGAGACACTGATTTGTTGGTTATGTTGAGTCATTATAGAATAGAATGCAGGCAAACATTGTTCTCTTCTGACAAGCAAACTTCAGTGAAAGAAAAAAAAACAAGAGTTTAAGATTAATCTTAAGCAGTCATTTCTTGGAACTCATATCCACCAATGATGTCATATTTCACTTAAAACGAGTGTACTTATATTGCAAGTACCGGAAAGCCAAACCAGTGACAGATCCCGATCATGCTAAATGGCGTTTTAATTTAAGGTAGTTCAAGTAATTATATGTGGTTTTCTAATTTGATTAAAACGGATAAAAGAGGATTGTACTGAGGTGCAAAAACTTTGGTGCAAGACGCGCATTGATAACTTACTTAAATCAAACTTAAACAATGAAATATCACCAGGTAAAATGTTTATTTTACATGTTGCGAACATTTTTTATAGTTTAGCTTGTTGGTAAATTAACGTTATTTACTCTTCTTAATTATCGTGAAATTCCTCCTGACTGTGATGTGATAGATGTAAATTAATGTTTATCAAACGTCTGAACTGTAACAAAGAAATAGGACATCAAAGTAACCAAGTGTAGCTTTAGGAAATATACTTATTAGAAAGACAGGATTGAAGGACAATGGTTTCAGCTAAGAAATGTGTGTTTAACACTAATAGAGTTAATGCAATTACATAACAATTAGCGGATTAACACAGGTGAATAAATGGGCGTTTACTTGGTACATGGTCAGTTTAGGGATAAAGGAATATTCTCTGATTGGATGATTTATACATGTCAATTATTTAGATGGTCACGCCAGTAAAATATTATTATATGTTTTATAGATGATTGTAAGTTAGTCTAAGAGAGTAGAGAGTTCGATAGTAGATGTTATGAGTTAAAGTACAAGTCGTCCGTCTACTCTAATCCGTTATATTTTCCCTCACTGTCATATGTAGGTTAACATTAAGTTAGAATTATTAATAAGCGAGTTTCCCCTTTTAATGTGTACGGGGTGGAGAGTAACTGTTTATATGATTGTGTTATTAAATGGAATAAATGTGGAAAACACAGCGAGTGTTGAGCTAATACCCTAGTAATCGCCCGATACTGAAAATACTCCATACGGTACAAATCCAGCGGTTATAATTGGTGGAGTTTCCTGATTTCCCAAAGATGTACCTCTCACAGGAAACATAGACATTTCAACCTAGACATGAGGAAGGAAACGTGCAACAACGATTGGACGAGAAGTTACAGACAACTGAACGGACAACGCCTGAAACGCAGTGAAGATGAAGTTCAATATGGATATTTCGAAATTCGCGCCAGCCAAGTTTAAAGAGAATTTAAAAAAAAAAATGCTGAAAAATGGATTTCTCAGTTTAACTTGTTTGCAAATAAAGTGCTTCGTGATACAGATTGGTGAATCAAGTTTGTGACAAAGAAAATCAAATAGTGCCACCTTATCAAAATTCCGAAAATAAAATGTGCTACCATGTCGAAACTGCGAATCTGCGAATTCCCCCCAGATCTGAAATTATTTAACCAGTTCAATCAAATCACAAAGATTTTATAAAGTCAAAATTTGGTGTCATTGAAATGAATTCCGCACTGACTGGTACTCATTCGGTTGTAGGAGCTACTTGCTTGGTTCAAATGAAAGACAACAAATCTATAGCAAGAATTATGAACCCGACTAATTCAGAAATTAACTTATCAAAAAACGTATTTGTAGGCAAATTCTATGAAATTGAAAATGTTACTTCAGAAATCGGAAATGAAAACAAATAGGTTCAAAAAACAATAGATATGGGTATTGATTCTTCTCAGTGTGATTTGGCAATTAGTGAAAAGGAAAAACGTTTAGATATGCTTGGTCAAAATCGCGACGTCTTTGCAAAAGATTTATTAGAGTTAGGTCAATCGCCACCCGCATATAATTAACACGGGAAACGCTAATCCGATTAGACAAAGACCGTACCGCGCATCCCCGCGAGCAGGCGCGGAGAGTTCGCGCCAAGTCAAAGAACAATTAGACAATGACATAATTGAACCGTCAACCAGCGAATGGTCAAGTCCCGTGGTTCTTGCTCGGAGGAAAAACGGCGATTACAGATTTGCCGTAGATTACCTGAAGTTAAATTCAGTAACAAAACCAATGACTTTTCCGTTGCCGCGCATGGAAGACATCATTGACACACTGGGAGAGAGCAATGCACAAATTCTCTTGATATGTTCTCTGGGAATTGGCAATTCAATCTAGACCCCAGAACAAAACAGAAAACGGCATTTGTATGTCATGAAGGTTTGTATCAATACAAGCGCATCCCCTTTGGTTTACAGGGAAGTCTCAGCGCATTTATGTCTGTGATGTCAGATGTACTTCGTGATGTAAACTGGAAGTATTCACTAGATTCCATGGACGACATTCTCATTTTCTCAAAGAATTTTTATGAACATTTATTTCATTTAGATCAGGTTTTTCAAAAACGCAGAGAGAAAAAATTGTGCTTAAAACCATCAAAATGCAATTTTGCTGTCAAGGAAGTGAAATATTTAGGCCATGTTATTTCAAAAGATGGAATTTCTGCAGATGTGTCAAAAGTAGAAGCTGTCAAATCTTTCTCGGAACCGAAAATACAACTGACATCAGAGCATTTTTGGGACTTGTGGATTATTACCGCAAATTCATTCACAGTTTTACAGACATTGCTACCCCCTCAATAGGCTACTAGTTAAGTGAACAACATTTTGTACTGCATATGGACTTGCAGTATTTATAAATTTCCTACTATGGATTGGACATTATAGAAATTGTTATTGTTGACTCAGTGAGGACTTCGGTGTGGAACAAAATAACGATAAGAATTTGTTTTAAGATCTTAATAAATGTTTGATAACATTCACACCAACCGTGTTACTCGTGTTAAGGCTTTTTTTTTTTTATATCAATACTAAGATAAAGACTTTTACTGATACATATTGCATGCGGTAAAGAGTAATATACAGAGCACACTGCTCCGGTGTAAACAAAACACTGGTTATCTTCACCTATAATGTCAATAACTAGCTCATAATTCAACATTTTAGCTGCTCTAAAACTTTATAAAATAAATGTTCTTTTAACGTTTTTTGTTTGTAAAAAATATCAATGTCAATTGATAACTGCCTTGGTAGCTGTGCTTACATCAAAATAATTTTTTTTTTTTCAAAATCAAGAATAATACCAATAATTCGAAAATATTCTCTCTGTTCTTAAAGTTGCAGAAATAAAGAATCACCAATATAATTTGCGAATGACTGCTATGTTTACCTCCACCCCGAATTTTATTGGCGCTTACTGTATTTCTAAAATCTAAAATCAGAAGGAATTGTATTTTCTAAATGAAATGCTTGCAAAAAGATATGATTAAGGCAATATAATAAGCATAAGTCAACTAGAGTGACTGAGGACCTCTAGAGGGTTCAGATTTATTCAGGTGAATAAAGTTTAGGACTGAAACTCTGTTATCTTAAAGACAGGACGTGGACTGTTCAGACATATCCACCAATGATGTCATATTTCACTTAAGGTGCCTCACTACACCTTGAAATAGTTTCTCAAATCAGCAGAAAATTACTTGATTATGATAGAAATCATGATGGATAAGAAGAATATATGTCAAATAGGCGAACAAATGTGCAATTTTAGATAAAAAATGATATTTTCGAAAATTTCATTCCGTAAACATAAACAAAAGCCCCAGATGGACTCGAACTCATGACCTGCGGTTCACAAGCCTGATACTTTAACCACTGAGCTATGACGATATACATCTGAATCGATTGATACAAATAGTAAAAAAAGACATTTAAATCGCCATCTTGTGACCTAGTGTCTTAAAAGGTATAAGTCTCGGTGTAGTGAAGTACCTTAAAACGAGTGTACTTACATTGCAAGTACCGGAAAGCCAAACCAGTGACAGATCCCGATCCTGCTAAATGGCGTTATGATTTAAGGTAGTTCCTGTATTTGTATGTTACCTTCTCATTTGATTAAATCAGACACAAGGGGGTTTTATTCAGGCGCAAATATTTTGGTGCAAGCCGCGCATTGATCACTTGATTAAGTATTTGTTTCAATTTAAATTCATCTATGATATGTTGCGTGCAATACTTTAAATCAAATTTAAACAATGAGATTTAAAATTTAAATCATTTATGTAAATTTTGAAATTTAAGTCCTCTTTGTCAATATTATCTCAAATCAATGACAATTGCAAAATGCCAAGATCCCGGGTTATGATAACAACAGATTTCAGCACGTTTAAAGTGCCCTATGCTTACATCTTATTAATGAAGAACACGATTTTAAAGCCTTTTTTACGATTTCCACGACATTTTAAAGCACTAATAATACACAGTATTACATAAATACAAGAAAAGCAATTGACTTCCACTTTGGAGACTAATGTTAATAGAAAAAAATACTAAATTTAATTTGCATTCATTTTTCATTTGTATTGCTGAATAGCCACTAAACAATTAGGAAATATATATATATATATATATATATATATATATATATATATATATATATATATATATAGTTATACAAATCCGTGTTGTGGGTTATTTCATGTATCTCAGACTCACGTTGTGGGATCCTTAGGTGGTTTATGGGTCATCTATATTTTGACCCATAAACCATGTAGTTTAAAATTCACAGGGAGGTTGAAAATGGTATTGTTAACATAAAAAACAAAAAAAAATGTTTTTTTAACCCACACGGATATATTGAAAAATGTCCCACAACTCAAAATCTATTTTTAGAACATCGCGTCAAAGCTACTAGTGTTGAACATTTTGTCTATCTATAAACATCCAGCGGGGTGTCCCACAAAACGGTTTTGTGATGCACGCAATGCATTGTTGGATATCAATGGCGGAGTTCAGCAGTAACTTCGGTAAGTACTGAGTATATTTTCTTATTAGCAGTAATTAGTATGGCATATTTATAAAAATATGACGAGGAAGCAAAGACTATCGAACTAAAAGTACAATTAAGAAAAAATGGCGGACGCTCTTAGGCTGAAACGTCAAACGGCTGCCTTTTGACCATGCACCGATTCGGAATGCTGAAATGTCAAACGGCTGCCTTTTGACCATGCACCGATTCTTCTTCTTCCAATAAAGTGCAGGACTCCTTGGAGTATCATCGCACTTCGGCTTGTGCTCGGTGTGACAACAAGTGCATGTATTACAGTGCAGGTGAGATTAAAACCGGATAAAAGTTGGTGGTGCTCTAACGTAGACTGCATGCCAGGACCTCCTGTCGGAATTCATCCAGGGAGGTACTGTCCACTGCTCTCTGTGGCAAGTTGTTCCAGATCCTGATACTATCTGGGAAGAAGGAATGCTTATATAATAAGGTCCTAGCATAGGGAATCAGGAATCTGTTTGTGTGGCCTCTGGCTGAAGTCATCGTTGGGTGTAACTCAGTTGTTGGAATAGCTACTAGTCCATGCACTATCCTGTACATCATTATAGCTTTGTTCCTGGCTCGACGTTCTTCCAAGGATGTCCACTGGAGAATTTCAAGCATATTCGGAATGCAAGTGTCATTCTTCAGCTGTACAGTACATGGGGTACAAGTCTGCGAGTTCAGAAAACTTGTCTTGAGCGGTTAGATTACTTTTTTGTTCGTTTGCATACATACAAATGTATTGTTTACAGGTGCAAGTAGAGAGTCCCCCAATACTCAACCCCGGGACTTGTTGAACATTTCTTCCTTAAATTATATTTGTTATGCACTAATTTGTACGACCGGATTAATTATAAAGATCGTTTGCTTATCACTTCCCTGCCATGTATACAAACTGGTGTTCACTGGGGGATAGTAACCTAGCCTGGAGGCATGGATACGGTAGCACATGCAACCCTGTGTCTTTGTTGTTGATCGAGTCTAAAGTAGTATGTATATAATTCTGTATATGAAATAGTTCACCGGAGATGAAATGCTTGCAAAAAGATATGATTAAGGCAATATAATAAGCATAAGTCAACTAGAGTGACTGAGGACCTCTAGAGGGTTCAGATTTATTCAGGTGAATAAAGTTTAGGACTGAAACTCTGTTATCTTAAAGACAGGACGTGGACTGTTCAGACATATCCACCAATGATGTCATATTTCACTTAAGGTGCCTCACTACACCTTGAAATAGTTTCTCAAATCAGCAGAAAATTACTTGATTATGATAGAAAGCATGATGGATAAGAAGAATATATGTCAAATAGGCGAACAAATGTGCAATTTTAGATAAAAAATGATATTTTCGAAAATTTCATTCCGTAAACATAAACAAAAGCCCCAGATGGACTCGAACTCATGACCTGCGGTTCACAAGCCTGATACTTTAACCACTGAGCTATGACGATATACATCTGAATCGATTGATACAAATAGTTAAATAAGACATTTAAATCGCCATCTTGTGACCTAGTGTCTTAAAAGTAGTGAAGTACCTTAAAACGAGTGTACTTACATTGCAAGTACCGGAAAGCCAAACCAGTGACAGATCCCGATCCTGCTAAATGGCGTTATGATTTAAGGTAGTTCCTGTATTTGTATGTTACCTTCTCATTTGATTAAATCAGACACAAGGGGGTTTTATTCAGGCGCAAATATTTTGGTGCAAGCCGCGCATTGATCACTTGATTAAGTATTTGTTTCAATTTAAATTCATCTATGATATGTTGCGTGCAATACTTTAAATCAAATTTAAACAATGAGATTTAAAATTTAAATCATTTATGTAAATTTTGAAATTTAAGTCCTCTTTGTCAATATTATCTCAAATCAATGACAATTGCAAAATGCCAAGATCCCGGGTTATGATAACAACAGATCTCAGCACGTTTAAAGTGCCCTATGCTTACATCTTATTAATGAAGAACACGATTTTAAAGCCTTTTTTACGATTTCCACGACATTTTAAAGCACTAATAATACACAGTATTACATAAATACAAGAAAAGCAATTGACTTCCACTTTGGAGACTAATGTTAATAGAAAAAAATACTAAATTTAATTTGCATTCATTTTTCATTTGTATTGCTGAATAGCCACTAAACAATTAGGAAATATATATATATATATATATATATATATATATATATATATATATATATATATATATATTGAAACACAATAAAATCCACAGTGGTCGGCGAGTTATAGATAAAAATTAAATAAGAAAACACGAAAAACGTTCAATATAGCTTAAGCGCTTTCTATATATATATATATATATATATATATATATATATATATATATATATATATATATATATATATATAAATATTCTAACTGTGTAGTGGTTTTTCAGCAAAACAAAGCAAGCGCGGGATTTAACACTTTACACATTATTATGATTTAATGCTTAATATGTTGAACCATATTCTTTTTGTTTGTTTTTGTATATACTTTGTCCTATTTTTTCCTAATCTTATTTTTTTTAAATTAAAAACAAAGTAAACTGCATTTCAGATAATCTAATCTGAAATGAAAAATATATACATGTATGTGTGACCTACTAGTATTTGTTGCAGCTGACTGAAAAAAAAAACAAAGCAACTTTCTTGTTGTTTTTATTTTAAACCAGTAAATAGGTATTTAGTGTATATTTTCTAAATTTGGTTCTATGGGTCAATTTCAAATAGTGCAGTTGTCTTGCCTCTTACGAATAAAGGAACATAAAATAGTTATTATTATTGACAAATGATAATACCCTTTATGTGACGTGTGAATTTATTTCATGTCTGTCTTTATATCGACATGTAAATCTTTATATGTTTATTGTTTCTGTTTGTTCATCTGTAATGTTTAACGACAAGTGTCATGTAATAGCAGGTGCTACGTGTTTGTCTTATTTGCTTAAAGACCGGGTCTGGGGTATAAATAGCAGCCAATGAGAAAAATGGAGGAAATTTCAATTTTTTTGCCACCTTTCACTTCAGAAGATAAATTTCTGAATTTACACTTTAATCAGCAAAAACTATAAATTAAATATTGTCATGCAACTAAAGTAAACTGAAAGGCATCTCTAGATAGTAAAATAATTATTATTGATGCATTACTACTTTCGAAATTCCTATTTTGAAATGATCCAGCAATTCAAATTTCCTCAGATTTGATTGACAGATGAGAAATCGGCTTTTTGTTTACATTCCTACTGGGAATGCCTATTGCTAGAGACGCACAGTAAATGGCGGGACAGCTTGTCTTACCTCAAAACTGAATAACACTAAGTAATCCTTCTTAGTTGATTTATTACTCTATCATCACTGGTAATCATAAACAAAGAGAAAGAACACACACTTGTGTAGAACTGCAATGTCAGTCCTGCAGCTTCACACTGATAGTATCAAGTTCCCATATCTGTTTACGCATGGGGCCTCCCAGGTCACAGGTTCTAGCAGTTTTAAATTATAAACATGTTGGTCATCACATTAATTGAGAAATTTTAAAAGCAATCCACTGATCATGCTCATATCATTATTCTAGTGAAAAATCCAACTTTCCCACAGATGTTTTTTGGGTCTAGAATACAGCTCTGTAAACCATATTGTCAAAAGTTTATCCCTTCAATAAAGTCGTATTTCTTTCCAAAATTTGATTTCCACCATATCGGACAGCTTCTAATAGGTCTGCATAATCAATGGAGACATTCCTAAGTTATTGCCTTTCTGACAGAATCGTGCAGAATTAACGTTCAACAAACTCCCCTGTAAATAATCAGTCTTCATCTGTCTCATTTTGCACTATCTTAGATCACTAGTCGATAATTCTTCTACATCCCAATTTATGACTTGAAAAACTTTACAATTTCTCTTCCTTCCAACTCACCCTGTTTGATCTTTTCCGCCATAATTTGAATTACAAGAATGTTTTGGAGGGAATTTTATTAGGGCAGAGGTAAACCAAAAGGAACCTTGAGCTTGTAATCTACTACAGTGAACTACAGTTTGTAACCTTAACATCTGGTTTATTAAATTGTATGGGAATATTTTTTTCAAATATTTCTGATAATTAAAGTTCAAGCCCACATGCAAAATCATCAGGTAAATATAGTTTTTCCTCAGTGGAACCTCTTTCACATTTGCAGATTTGGAGGCTGATTTATTGACTTTTGGCGGGAGGGATTCCCCACTGAGTCAGGACTAGTTGTGCATTAGCCTCTTGCACCTAACCCACACTGTTGTTGATAAGAGTTATTCTGGCCAGTGAATTTCTTGGGGTTTTTTTTTAGTTTAAAGTTGTTTCTAAATAATTACATGTATGTGAAGAATGATGCTTTTTTTTTCATTAACATTTATTCATTGTATTTTCATAAACACTTTTAAGATATATACAGGTTTTACAATGAATTTTTTTTTTCCTTTCACCACCCATTCATACATGCACACACATTCACATTTAAGTAATATGCTTTAAAATTTACACAGGTAAATGGAATAAATTGATCAGTTTATGCTCTTGATACTAAAAAAAAATAGAAAGATGAAATATAACTCAACTAGTTTTGTTCAAAACATTAAGAATGATGCTTACTATGATAGATGTTTTAACAAAGCTCTAGATACAAAAAACAAAACAACAAAAGGGATGCTTGTATTGACAGTGATCAATTCAGAAGTACATGCATGTGTAGATGCTTATTACTAAAAGATGAAAATCAGGGAAAGGAACTATGCACACCATTTCATTTTTAAATGACCATTAAAATTATGTAGTTCTCTGATCAGCACGTGCTTCTGGTATGCAGCTATTTGCGTGGACCCTGAGGTCCACGCAGAAAATATATAAGCGAGGTTAAACCGGATGCTATGGGGAGAATTCAGCCTGCGCATGAGCTAGCCTGGTTCCTGTGCGTAATGATTAGCTCAGGGAACCAGGCTAGCACAAGTTTATCTGAATCGGGTTCGGGATTCCGTGCCATATGACACATATAAGTTCAAAGGCGCTGTTATTGTAAAGTTGTCGGTAAACGGTGCAGACAAGGTATTCCTTTTAAAGAAATGATTGGCATGTGATATGAACTACATTGTATCAGTATTATGAAATAAGTTAATGTTATGCCGAAACTACAACATGCATCAAAAAGCATAATTTGCAATGTTTTGTTGTTTTCCGAATACACATGTAACTTAACTTTACATTTACAGTAGGCGAGGCTAGAGAACTTCCCGATTAAATTTTTTAAGCATTTAAGTATGATTATGTCACTATAAAAGTTTAAATATCAAGAAAAATGCATCAAATTATGAAATCTTTTAATTTACACAAAGCTGTCACTGCATAGTTAATAAAGTAAAGCGAATCGTAATGTGTGTACAAATAGCAGAATTCACCGAATGCCTTATACCATACATGGAAACTTCATTCATAGATAAATCATAATTATTTTAGAAGTATGAATCCTTTAAATTCTGAGATAAAAAGTCAGGGCAATACATGCATGTATACGCAATACAACGTACAAATTAAGTGGTTAAAAGCAGAGGGCTAGAGTCTGTGGAATATCTGATAATTTTAAGGCTTTCACGTTTTCGTTGGAAACACATGCAAATGGTCCACGTATTGTAGTCCTTTTTTAAAGGACAGCAACTTGTTATTAATAGATTCACTCTGCCGTGTTATCAGTTTGGAGGAGGGGCCTGCTTCCTGATGTGCTTAATTGCCGTCCGTGTGGATATTCAACTAGGTCAACCCCGGTCTTTAATTTAACTGTCCTGCGTCATGCAAAACTTTCAACCAATCAGAAAAGCCCCATAGGTCGCATATTTGTTTGTCTCTGGGTCAATGTTTTATTTTTAAATCGATTCTTAGAATTTGATAGGATTCGACCAATCAGCGTGGCTTCTTAGATCACGTGACTTCATTGTTTGTTTGTAAATTAGAGGAGAAGGAACGCTCAAATAGGCTAAGAATTATTTTCGGCCTAAACCCTCAATCCATACCCTTTCTTTCTCCTTAGATTATTAATTTAACTTTTAATATGTTGTATAATGTTTGCGTTTTTTATATTATGTATATCCCACCCTGTTTTGATGATTGGCGTATCAGGACCATACTTTTCTATTGTTTTTTAAGTAAGGGTCAGATGCTATATTATATGTTGCCAAATATGTTGAAAATATATCAGCTGTGTTTTTCTAACCCCTCAATATTTATTGTTTTTTACATCTTTGTCATTTATTTGAATAAATGGCCTATTTTCATATTCAACTATGTTATGTGTTTCTATATTCATCAACACATTTAGTGCAGTCGTTTTACCTCTAAATAACAAAGGAACATAAAAATATAATTTCTATTACTGACCCTAATAAGAATTTCAGATACATGTAAAAGACTGTTTTGAAAAAACAATCTGGAGGGGAGGGGGGATCCCCATTAAACATCCCCTTTTTATGCTTACATCATTTATCCATATAGATGTAGAGTACAACAATATGTTCATTAATGTTTACAAATTAATGTCGTCCAAGGTTTACAACCAATTTGTCGTAGAATGAAAATTTATGAAATTTGAACGCGCTAGGTTATGCATCATTATCCATTTGCATGCATAGTTTTAGCCAAAGTTGTCAGTTTCAAAGGTAACTCATCCTACACTCTCCACCATGATGTCAAATAAATGGTGAATTTCAGATAAAAAAATGTTTCGAAAAGCAATCAGAAGGGGAGGGGGCATCCCCATTTAACTTCCCCATTTTATGCTTACATCATTTAAATATACAGAGGTAGAATACAATAATGTGTTCATTAATGTTTATAAATTAGTGTCCAAGGTTTACAACCAATCTGTCGTGCTATGGAAATGTATGAAATTAAAACGCGCTAGGTTATGCATTGTTATCCATGTGCATGCATATTTTTAGCCAATGTTGTCAGATTTAAGGAGCTGCCTGATGGTTAACTCGTGCTACACTCTCCGCCTTGAATTCAATTAGTTAACCCGTTTCTGGGAAACCTGTTCTGGAAAGTTCTTTCCATCAATGCTAAAATGGCATGAATTGTTCAATTTTATTTATGAACCTTTTGTATTATTCGATGTCCGATCCAAAGTATCTGCCTACGATACATGATGAACTCGTACTATACATTTCGTTAATTAGTCAATTCGCGTTCTTGGTTACCCCGTTCTGGAAAGTATCCCATTCTCTCACTAGAGGTCGTGGTTCGCAAGCCAATGAGCAAAACTAAAATCGCCCACTAAAGAAACGAATTGACTTATTTTATTTATTCGACATTTGTCAAATCATAACTCCTCTGTATTCTCTAAATACTGTAAGCCTACAGTAAATATATTCACTCCTTACGTAATCATTTAATATTACTTCATTGCAAGTATATATTTTGATCAAGACTATCTATGACTTGGATCCGCCAAAACGTGTTCACCACCTTAACCTCAGTTTTGCTTTTTCGGACTTGTTTATTGAAAATGAAAAAAAGGTTTTTGATTAATTTCACAAGAATTAGTTGAAATGTATTAATACCAAAGGTGTAAGCAATTACTCTGGTGCAGGCATTCTGTAGTTTATTTGCAGAATCCCCATATATATATATATATATATATATATATATATATATATATATATATATATATATATATATATATATATTAAACACAAAAGTTTAAGTGTTCACCATGATAGATAAAATATCACAAAAATAATAATACTGTGGTATATTCAACACCTTATAACTGATACTTTTTATCAATATCACAGATAAAACAAGGCAATACCGATTGAAGTTAAGTACTCGTAACGAAACGTCAAAACGTTTTAAAATTGAGTTTTCTGCCTATGCCTTCTATGATTGTCTTTTTTGTTATCGATGTGAATCTATACTGATACTTTTGAAAAATCAGGTTGTATTTATTTAATTTAATTTTTCTGTTTATTTTCCCTTCACATTGTTTTAAATGTTAATCATTAAGGAACCGTTATTGTAATTCCTTTTTTTTTTCTTATATAAGTGTAACGTCATTCCGAGGAAACTCGATCAAACCGAAAATGTCCGTAATGTTTAGCAAAAGTCAAAGTCTCGGATCGTACCTAAAAGTTAAGATCAATAAATTGGTCTTTTCTGCACGAAAATGAAATGAAATCAGTCACTTACAGTCAGAGAAATACAAGTAAATATATTATACTGGTTGAACTTCGTTTCAGCGAATAACATTACATCTTTCAAATTTAATCTGAAAATATGCTCCTCGCTAACTGATGGCCATCTTTGTTGAAGATCACTCTTTAGCCTTTCCCAGACCTGTGTCACTTCTTCATCATCTTCAGCCTGAAGCTCAACTAAATCCATTTGTTTGTCAGAAAAATTACGCTTTCCGGATGAAAACATGGCATTTCAGAATTGAGAACTAGCTTGATCAATTCTTCTAATATTTCTGGAAGCTGAAATAACGCATTTTCTATACTTTATAACAACAATATTTAAATGTTTAAATAAACTAATGTTTGCATAATAGGATCCAACAAATAAAAATATAATTCATATCTAAACTTGTTAATATCATATACAAAGTATTTTAATGTCACTTCATTTATTAATTTTAAAAAAAGGCTTATGCAACCTTATTTTGTTTTATACATATTTTTAAAAATTCGTTTTTTGATGCAATTTAATGCAATTTTGTAACCAAAGTGGAGGAAATATCAATATGCAATAGAAAAAAATAGTAAAATAAAGAAATTTGTTTAGAAAAATCAAGGAAATGATTAAAACAATTAGGTTTTTTTTATTTTGGATTTAACTATATATATATATATATATATATATATATATATATATATATATATATATATATATATATATGAAGAAATTAAACAGGTGTATTGCAAAAAAATATCACTAGTTAAGGGAAATACTTGGCGTACAGAAATATCATCCAAGGAAAACAACTTTTAAAAATTGCATTCGCTTAAATGTACAGTATGGCCACATGAATTTACATTGAACTCATTTAACGATATGTATTGTAAGTGACATGCGTTGTACATACATTTATGATTTTAATAAACTTCACTAATAGTCAACTCAATCAGTTTATAATGGAGAAGTTCGACGGGACTTTGGCATTTATAAAAAGGTTACATTTAAGCGCATTGGGGGAAAATGTACCTAATTGTGCGTATGTATTCTAAGACTTTAAAATTTATAACAGAGCTAAAGGTCTACGGAAATTGAATGAAAATATTTCCTACAATCAATAATGATGCATTTTTTATGTTATTCTTTATCGCAGATAGAAAGCGTATTATATAAGGGCGCAGATATCAACGATGAGGTACATGCAAGATTATACGGTAAATCATCTCATTCCAAAGACATTTACTGGTAAGGTTTACTGATGATACTGAGAAATACTGACAAATGCTGAAAAATACTGATTCTTTTATTCCAGCTCTTACTGGATTGAAAAAATGAACCTGAGCTAAGATGACCTTCTCTGGAAACTTCCGGTTTGGTGCGCGCCGAAAATGGCATGAATTTTTCGGGGGAAGAAAGGTGAGGTTTATTTCGGTGACAAATATGTTTAAAACGTGTGGGACTCAACAGAAACTTTGCTAAGCAATCATAAATGACATTCCAGTGATAATTCATGGTCTTGGGGGTTCCAAAGCGTAAAGGTACATGTATATAGTATATTCGAAACTGGCAGAGGAAATTCGAAATGGGACGCACGAAGAGCGATAAAGAGAAAGAGAAAGACGTTAGTCCTAAGGCAGCACAGGAGGTAGATGACAGTGAGGAGGTGTCTAACAAGGACTTAAAAACGCTGTTTACGAAGCTGATTAAGAAGTTGGAAACGTCCATGAATGCAAACCTCGAGTCTCTAGGGGAAAAGATATCAAATGTAAGTACGAAATTGTCAGAAGTAGAGAAAGCCCTAGATGACCAGAACCTGAGAATCACTGACCTCGAACAGATGAAGTCTGAGAAAATAGGGCCACAAGAGGAAAAAATTACAGAGTTGGAGAATCAAGTAGAAGAGCTGCAAAGATATATAGACCAGCAAGAAAATCGTTCTAGGAAATATAACTTGCTGTTCTATGGCCTACCCAAAGTGGATAAAGAAGATACAACTGAAGTTGTCCTCAATTGTCTGGAGTCAACTCTTGGGGTTTCGGAAGCCAAGGATATCATAATACAGAATTCGCATAGGATTCCAAAGAACCCATCTAATACGTATAAACCAAGTGCGCCGGAGGCAATCATTGTGAAATTCGCAAAAATGGCAGACCGAAACCTGATCCTCCATCTCGCCAGGGTTACAACTCTTCCGAAAGGTATGGCAATTCGGACAGACCTCGTAAATCACCTGAAAAAAAAACGTAGCGAGCTAGCCAGCAAAGCATACAAACTGAGGAGGGAAAAAAACTTGAAGACTCGGATCATAGAAACAAAAGATGATGTAATTCTCCAGTGCCGTAGAAAAAGTGAAGACAAATGGATCCCCTACCAAGGATGACTGAGTACAGTTAACATAGTGATAGATCATTATTATTAATGAGTCCTACAGGTAGCCTTATTAGCCTATTTTCCGTATATATATGTAACACAAGAGGTTTTTTGTGGCTATTCAAAGCTTATTATAAACCTACCTCACATTCTTGGTTGAAACTTTTCAATTTTTTGTTTGTTTTTTGTTTTGGTGTAAGTAGATGCACAACCCGGAAGCTTTTGGTTTTTTAAGCATGAATGTTGTGTGTGTATATGTAGCATGTTCAAACACAAACTTAACAACTTTATATTATGTTATATTTTAGTATAACGTCTGTAAACTGCAGGGGGCTAAATGATAGTAAGAAAAGAAAGGATGTTTTTAATTACCTTAGAGATTTAAAATCTTCCATTTATTGTCTCCAAGATACCCATTGTACAGAAAATGAAAAGAGTTCAGTATATGCCCAGTGGGGACATGATATTTTGATGAGTGCAGGTAGAACAGATGCTAGAGGAACACTAATACTTATGAACAATAATGTAGAAGTTAAAATATCTTCAACAAAATCTGATTCCAATGGAAACTGTATTATTACCAATATGTTAGTAGATAATAAATATAATATAACTTTGGTTAATTTATATGGACCAAATAGAGATGATCAAGATTTTTACTCAAATGTTGGAAATATTATAGAAGAATTTGGTAACGAATTTGTTATTTTATGTGGAGACTGGAATGTAGTTCAAGATTTTATGTTAGATTGCCATAATTATGTCAAAGAAAACAACCCCAAAAATAGGATAGAAATACAAAATCTTAAAAATAAATTCAATCTGGTAGACCCCTGGAGAGTAAATAACCCAACTTCAAAAAAATTTACCTGGACTCGTCGAAATCCCACAAAACAAGCTCGATTAGACTATTTTCTCATATCTGAAGAGTTAATGTTGATTTTAAGCCTTTTGCCCCTATGATCTTGGATATTACAAAGTAATTTATTTTTGTTTACTGTAAAATGCTGATTTTTTGTACTTGATTATGATGTAGAGTAATGTGCATATACATGCAACTGAATGAGTGGGTGTATGAATGATGTTATTTGTAAAAACACCCTGTTTCAAAATTTTTTCACTATATATAATGTTAACTTATAGATTCCAAGGCTCCCCAACCTCGGCTATAAGAATACTTCTACATGTTCTGGGGTAATAAAAACAGTTATAAAAAAAAAAAAGATGACCTTCTCTGATACATTTCTCGAACGAGTTTTTTTTTCTGTAATTGTCAATATTTTTCGAAAAAGTATGTATCCAAGTTGACCAAACTATATTACATCCCAAAGAAAGAAAAGAAAGAAAATTAATTGAAGGTTGCTTTTATTTTTTTCATCAAATATTTTAAGTAACATTTCTCAATTAGCACTGTTCCTTATCGTACTTTTATCAGCGTACAGTTTTAACGGCATTCAATAAGTAATCACGAGCACACAAACAAAATATGGCGATTAATTTACCTCTCATTAAAATGAAAGAGAATAATGTGTTATGCTTGCACCCTATTTAAAGCGGCATGCGGGGACTATGAAGAGAAGAGGGTCTTATTATTTAAATTTCACTTTAATCTTTTACATATAAAAGTTACAGAAACTACTCGAACACTCCCTCCCCCGGCAGGCAATCGGGCCTACCTCCCTAGAAAAACCATTAATTTCTCCTGATAATGAATGATATCAACACTTAATCATTTTTTTGCGCAAGGACGATTAGTCAAATGTGTTAGTAAATGTTTGAGTTAATCATTAATGCCCAAGTTTATTAACATTTTTTTGAATTTACACCTAACAATATTGTCAGTAAAATTTTAATCAATAGTTCTCTATGAAATATGAAGGATAAAAGTAACAAATCTTGGAGTTTTCCCCATTTTTGACTAATGAAATATATCTAGAATGCCTACAGTCTCTCCAAAAACGGCATTAAACAAGCTCTTGACCTCCTCTTTATAATAATGTCAAATTGAACATAGGTACCGGGATTACTTTTCCTCTGATTAAATATAGAATGTCAAAATTTTGTTTCATTTTCTACATAATTCCTTAAAAGCCGGGAAAAGTTTCATTAAATCAACTATGAGCACCAAAAAGACACTCCGGAATCATTTACTAGATCTCGACCTTAAGTTGCTGATGTTCTACCTTATTTTACTTCAAAGTAATTCCCAAATTCTTAGTCCGTTATGATAGTTAATCGTCGCATTGCGCGTTTGTTGTTTACTTGCCTTGACTTATTGCCTATTATGACGTCACCTTGTTTTTGAGTCGCGAAGAGTTATTTACGTCACCGTCTACGAATCAACAAATTAGAAGCAATTAATTGAAATAGAGGGACTATTCTCTAGATATTATTCCTAGCCGGTCAAAATTAATAAAATATTGACTGGTCAATATTTTTCGGATGAGCTAATATTACAATTATTGCCTATCCGTCTATTAAGAGTTACATAGTGAGAATATACTACTGAGTATAACACACACACACACACACACACACACAAATAGATAGATAGAAAGATAGATAGATAGATAGATAGATAGATAGATAGATAGATAGATATCTGTGTGAGTGTGTGTATATATTATACAAATATTGACTGGGGTTGAGGGCAACATTGATTATATTAGCCCCCGATGGACGAAATATTGCCCGACGCGAAGCGGAGGGCAATATTTCCGTCCCAAGGGGGCTAATATAATCAATGTTGCCCGAAAACACAGTCAACATTTGTTTTGTTATATGAAAAAACAAACCAAAATTTAATAAAGTAATTGAAAACAGGTCGTCGTAATAATCTCAGCTCAACAAAGAATTCACGAATTCAATTTTGTGCAAAGTTCATTTCAAAAATATCCTCAGCATCAATAGGTCACTAGTGATATTCCGCCGACCGTAAGAATTAACATTCAGATGTTCTACCTGATTTTACTTCACAGTAATTCGCAAATCCTTACATCCGTTATGACAGCAAACCGTCGCATTGCACGTCCGTTGTTTACTTGCCTTGACTGACTGTCTATTATGACGTCACCTTGTTTTTGGAGTCGCGAAGAGTTATTTACGTCATAATTTACGAATCCTCAAATCAGAGGCGATTATTTGAAATAGAGGGAATGTTCTCTAGATATTATTCCTAGCCGGTCAATATCAAAAAAATATTGACCGGTCAATATTTTTCGGACGAGCTAATATTACATTTCTTCACTATTCGTCTATACTGAGTTATATAGTGAGAATATACTACTGAATATAACAGATATATATATATATATATATATATATATATATATATATATATATATATATATATATATATATATATATATATATATATATATACACACACACCAGTTAACGTATAATTTACCTTGAGAAAATGAATTGGAAAACCTATGTCGACACATCGGATGTTTTCATCTGAAGACATACACGTCAGGTCTGTCCTTTTTTCTAAAAAAATCTCTTAGCAGTATCACCCCCTCTTCAATGTCAAGGTCACATTCTCCAGTAAAATCTTGCTCTTCTCTCTCTCCTGAGACCTTTTCGGTAATAACTCTTATGTTATCTGAATTGCGTATTTTGCATATGGTAGAGATCGATTCTAGATCTTTGCCTTTGAAAATCCTTTTTCCTAGTATCTTATTGATCAATGTTGATTTCCCAGCACTTGTTTCTCCTGAAAGAATTGCAACGATTATAGCTGTGTTTATTTGATTTGCAGATATTTAAAAATTCCGGTTACAACATTTGCAATAAAAACTACTATTTTAGTGATATTTTATTGTTAAAATACGGAATCTTATCACAAATATGTAGTGTAAAACCATATCACCTTTTCAAAACATGTGTCCTTAAGCCTAAGCTTTTTGCTGACTTAGTGAGGACTGCAATGTTACATTATAATAAACATTTCGTTCAAGTTAAAAGCTAATTGTTTTAGAGGTTCAATACAATATATACATTTTAATTAATCTGTTTGCAATGTAATTCCCAAGGAAGATTTACTAATTGACTTCTAATTATAGTTAATTATAAATAAAGATATCATTTCATTGCATTTAATTTCAGATATTGCATTTGCAACCCAGGACTTATTAAGCTTGTTTAGGATTTAATCTCAAGTAATCTAAAGAAAATTCGATTGTTTTGGCCATTTTCACACTCATTATCTTCTTTTGAAGAAGAATGCAATGTAAATATATCGGGAAATTTAAAAGGCATAACATATGAATAGTTTCTTTACTACATAATAGTCAATAATGAAACACATTATATTTTAAATTGCAGGTAGATCTGATGGTGAATGTCTTTACTTTCAAGCCTCTTTTTTTTTTACTGCAGAGTAAAGCGTATGTAAAGGATAAATATTTGCTTGCAACTAATCTATTCCAAAAACAAAATAGTTTTAATTGCTCTGGTTTGAGTTTCTTTTTAAGAAACACTAGCTTCACAAGAGTATTACATTACATGCATAAAAAAAATATATCAGAATATCGGATGACGAATTTTTTACCTGAAACGACTAATCCATGGTCGGATTTTTGCAAATCTCAAATTCTCTTTGAAAGAACATTAGGATAATCTGGATTGGATTTTTGAAGCTCTTTTCTAAGATCTTCGTTGTATTCACTACTCCGGAAAAACGTTTCCAAGTCTTGGTAGACGGCAATTGTTTTGTTTGTTACTGTTTGTCTCTCTTCTAAACTTAATTCTCTGTTAAAGATAAACAATAGTTACTATTTCATTTTATGTTGACGATGTGATGATGTGAAAGCTTAATAAAACTAACCTTAAGGTCAAGATCTAGTAAATGATTCCATAATGTCTTTTTGGTGCTAGAACCATTATGACGTCATAATTGATTTGATGAATCTTTATCCGTATTTTACGGCTTTAAAGGAATTATGTAGAAAATAAATCAATATTTTTACATTCTGTATTTAATCACGCGAAAAGTAATCCCGGTACTTATATTCAATTTGACATCATTTTAAAGAGGAGGCCAAGAGCTTGCTTAATGCCGTTTCTGGAAAGTCTGTAGGCAATCTAGATATATTTCATGGTCAAAAATGAACAAAACTCTAAAATTTGTTACTGTTATCCTTCATATTTCATAGAAAATGGCTGTTTAAAACATGATTTTTCATTGTGTTTACCAAACACTTAAGCCCCGGTACACCATATAAAACAAAGATATTGTTACACTACTGAATTCAAAATCCACTGATATTCCCGAAAATTGACTGACATTGTCTGACATCTACTGGACATCCACTGTACCTCACTGTTAAACCACTGTACATCCACTGTACAGAGCTACTGTACCTCACTGTACCCAACTGTACAGAGCCACTGAACAGCGCTGTACCCCACTGTACGCACCTACTGACATCTACTGGACATCCACTGTACCCCACAGAACGCACCTACTGACATCTACTGGACATCCACTGTACCCCACAGTACGCACCTACTGACTTCCACTGTACTCCACTGTACCCCACAGTACGCACCTACTGAACGGCACTGTACCTCACTGTACGCCACTGTACAGGCCACTGAACAGCACTGTACTTCACTGTACCCCACTGTACAGGCCACTAAACGGCAATGTAATTCACTGTACCCCACTGTACAGGCCACTGAACAGCACTGTACTTCACTGTACCCCACTGTACTTTTTGATATTAAAGAAAATATTATCTATATATTCGGAATGAATGCAATTCTTGTGACGACTTCGTGACGCTTAATAGACTGCGAAGATAAAGAAAGTTGCTTGTTTTCTCCGGACCCCGATTTAACAGATTTTACACAGAAAACTTCTTACTTCTATATTAAATTTGACAACAATATATAAATTATTTTAGTTAATCATAGCCTTATTTCTTTTAAATGATTACTAAATTTGAAGCTTGTTCATATTTTGCATGTGTTAATAGGAATGACTACGGTCTTTATGAGATTTTATTGGCCAGTGTGACAAGCGTAAATCCCCGCGGCCGATTGGAGTAAATTTGCGCATAAGTACTTTTCGAGATATTTGTAGAAAACCCAATTTCACACCTGAACGATGAGTCAAGCCGATTTGGTGCGAGATAAACTGTGACGTCACGGGGTCAACGCCGCTACATAAGAAACAAGGAAATCGTATGAAAACTGTTCTTTTTCTTGCATTTTTTTTCGATATATGAACAGCTGTCTCTCTATTTTTATTTTCTTATCGACCCTGGATGAATAAACATACTGTTGTTTGAGTTTAAACTCATATCATATTGTACTAAAATACCGATTTCGGAAAATTGTTTGATTCATGAATTTAGTAAAATATGTAACACACTTTGCATATAAATTCACAGGCTATGTAACAAAACGGCAATCAATCAAAGCACTATATAAGAAACATTTTTTCGTATTCTTTATATTGTCATTCTTTTGGATGATTTTTTCCATGACATTATTAATAACATTGATAATCTATATTTAGTCAAAGGTAGTGCGGGATATATTCCTCGTATGTGACATAAAATTACAACCATGCCGCCCGATTATTTATTGAATATGATTCCTGACCAGTTATAATCAAAATTCTAGCACATTTAAACTTACAAACACAGGATCATAATCGGATCAGGGCGAAAGTCCAAGGTAGCTGCCTGATAAGGTCGGTCTCATATTCTACTGGAATTTCATTTTGCACTTTGTTACGTCCTTTGCCGAAATGTTCAAGTTTATTCGGATTTCATAATGATTTAATGTCAGTATATTAATTTAAACTATTATGAGTATAATCGCTGACCACAGCGGACGGAAGAAAGTTGCACTTCATTAAACAAGAAATTAAGACCAAATTAATGATCAACGTACTTACTTCCGTAATAATTAATTGGTTACATTTAAAAAGATTTCAACTGCTGAATTGTTAAAGTATCATTTTTAAAGAATAGCAATTGCGGAATTTATCTTGAACATTAGTTACTTTTTGACAGTCTTATGCACACCTGATTCTTCGACCACTCATTGACGGACGATACACATGCATTAGCTTATGAACGCCTGAGTTTACACAGTCTAATTATTTTTTATGTTTTATCTGGAAATAATTGAGAAGCTAATTATACACAAATCAATTTGTCAGTCTATAAGTGTGACCCCCGCCCCTTTGCTTATGAGACCCGTTTATCATGTGTATACATACCCACGATGCACAGGTGTCTGGGGCAGTAGCTTCGTTGGTTTACATGTTTACCCGTGTCATTGCCTCAGATCATTCATGTGTGATGTAATATTATAAAATCAATTAATGAATAATGAACATACATGTAAATCTGCCCATGCAAGTGTTTTAAGATACAGTATTAATCGGCAAGGGGGCGACGAGAATAACATAATTTTAGAATATTTTAAAAAGAAATGTGACTGCAACAGAATGTAAATGGTCACAAATTTCTAAATCTACGTTATTTTAAAACAACTAGATTGATCAACAGATCAGGTCTATATCTATCATTTTTGCTGTAAAATCGAATTTCTTTTGAATAGATTTGTAAGGAAATTTCCTTCCTGTTGACCTTGTGAGTGAATTCCGCTGAAGCCTCGTTATCGCCTAATTTTGCTTTCTTTTAATTTGATTTTTCAAAGGAAGAAAAAATAGCCACTTGAAAGCGGCTTTACTACCTTAGTTTTGCATCGATTTTGATGCAGTCTTTTGCATTAAATTCTGTTAAATAAATTCTATGGCATACGTTTACCACATGGGCTGGGCTGCAGGTCCCCTTAAAATATATTGGAGATGAATACTCATAAGGCGAGCTAAATCACTTATGTTTGAAGGTCAATGAAATTACTTATTTTATTATTTATACCCCATTCTGTATTTATCAAAATCAGAAAACTCATTATTTGAACATAGTGTAAGGGATACTATGACATTTTTCGCAGCATCGTTTTTTTTAAAATAGGGAGGAGGCACATTTGCGATTAATAGTTATACCGGGTGCGTCTGGTAATACCTGTTTTTTGGTTGGTTGGTTTTTTTTTTTTTTTTTTTTTTTGGGGGGGGGGGGGTCATAAGAAGTTATCCATTTACAGCTACAGCACGCTAAAATTCATCTTTCTTAATACTCTTTATTCTTTAACTTCTAAACTCAACGTGTTTATTTTTATTGTTTAGATTTATTTTGGCAACGTTGACCAAAAAATTGCAATTGTTGGTAAATAATTAAATTAAAAACAAAACACTTTCAGTAAAGTATAATAATGAAATGCTCATCTTAAATGTAGAAACACGTGCGTGTGTAGACTTGTTGAGAGCATACCCGCGTTGGGATACACGTATATTGAATTGCAATGGGATGAATGTCAATTAAACGGATAGTATTGACCCGAAAGTCAAGGCCTCTCACTTGAGATTCGAAATAGGAGATCCTTAAAAACATTACATTACGCATTCAATATGTGACTGTTATGGAATGGCGTACTGCTTCTTCATCGGAATTAAATCGATAGGAAATAGATGGCAGATTATCAACAGATCTTCAACGATCGAATGGACAAGAATCAGAATGACGATATCTACACAATATCAATTTCAGTCTGGTCATGCAACGCCGCATTGTTCATGTCTAGAGAGACAAGGGGTCAGGCTGACTATTAACTTTAAGCAATGAGGTAATATGATCTTCAGCTGATTTTCTAAGTCAGGCGTTATAAGGTCAAAGCTAGGTCCTTTCAAATGTACTTTATCCTAATGCCCTTTATTGAGCATGTCCTTTGCGATAAACCTTATCTAAACAATATCTAGTTCTTGAGGGAAGCCAGGTTTGATATTTTGTCGTATTAATGTTAACCTAATTACATATTAAAAATATAAGAGTAGCTATAATACAAATTAAAACATATCAAATCCCAAAAATTGTTAAACTGGGATTTCTGCTCCAAATTATTCATGCAGCAATAGGGTTCTAATATTTCTTGACAATATACTCGAGTTATACAAATATGTGTTTACTAGCATTGCTTAGTCGCTAGACTTTTCTTGTGATATGAAATAATAACATTTGGAAACACAATTTATTCTTGCACCGTCTGATACAAAATTGCACCGATGATATTCTTCCCGTTCTAACGCCCGAGTTTTCCAGAAAGTGAGATAATCAAGCATTTATATGCATCTTATTCAGGTTTAGTGTTTGATCCATAAAGGGTAATCCCAATGAAAATTCTGCTTTGTTTAGGAGACTTTATAAGTACCCCGATTTTATATTTCATCTTGATTATACCAAATATTAGAAAGCAATCAAAACTTGTGATGCACATCACAGACTGATATTTCATTAAGGTCTTCTGTTTCCAACGGAAGACCTTATAGTTTTCGTACAGTTTCTTATTATTTTTTTTTTTCACCAAATTTTGTGCACACGATTTCTCGAAAAACTATCTAACCTGTTCACACCATTTTTTAACAAATGATAGGAAGTGATCTGAATTTATTTTGTTTTTAATATTTTTGCCGTCGTCATTTCCGGTACCGATTTATTGCTGATTTTGTCACTTTTTCGATCCATTTTGTGCACGCTTCATCTCAAAAACTATCAGAGATATGAATATGAAATTTTCAGGATTGGTAGACCATAGCCTAAAGTTGTGCCTATTGTTTTTGTTTTACGCCATTGGCGCCGTTCCTAAGAGCTTATTATGGCTCATAAGTTGGGTACGAATTGTGTTCCCATTCTTTGTACACACGATTTCTCAGAGATGGCTCGATAGATTTTCTTGAAATTTTTAGGAATGATAGATATAAAATATATCTGGAGGATCCATTTTTCATTTTTTCAAAATTCATTTCCTGTCGTCCGTTTCCTGTCCCACGACAAAAAGCTTGTGACATTCAAATCTCAAAAATGATAAGGACTTGAGCATTCACACTTTGTAATATTATAGACCTATAGTTCTAGATGTCTTTCAACTATTTTGTTTTGTCCGACATAACTTCCGGTCGTCACCGGAAGCACTTCAAAAATTATTTTTTTCTTTTGCATTAAATTTGTTTAATATGAAATTGAAATATAAGTAATAATCCTTACATATGTGATGTATCCGATGTTAATTGAAAACAAAAAACTCGACTTCCGGTGAGATATCTCAAATATCTCAGAGAGCGTTTTTTTTATAAATGTTTTACCCACGAGATCTCAGAAAGTCAAGTGATCAATACACGAAACTTATATAGATAATAGACATTCGATAGAAAATGCGTTTAATTGTTTTCATTTTGTCAACCGTCACTTCCGGTTCTTACCGGAAGGGTTCAAACAAATCAAGCTGTTTGAAAGTTTCACTGTTTTTCTTTGACAATTATTGTAAAATTGATAAACAATAAAGTACAAGTGTCTAATGTTCATAAAATACTAACTTTTTATTTTCACTGAGCATTTCTGATTGTCCGTTTCCTTTCAAGAGACACAAAAACCCCCAAAAAACAATGACTCCACAAGATCTCAAAAAACGGTGATAACTTGAACAACCAAACCTTGTGGGATGATAGCCCTAAGTATGTATCCGTGTTTACATTTTTGTTTGAATTGACGTCACATCCGGTCGACACCGGAAGTACTTAAACTATTTTTTTTTTTACATGGACTGAATACCGGTATAATATTACAGGATCTTATATAAGCAAAGATATTCAATTTTCGGTCAGTTATATCAAATATCTTAGGTACCTAGCCTTTTATAAAATTGATACCAGCGAGATTTTAGTCACTGTAAGTGATTGAGACACGAACTTTTATAAATGATAGACAATCGATTGAAGATATGTTTAACAAGGTTTTTTTTGTCAACCGTCACTTCCGGTACTCACAACAAGAGTACAAACAATTTTATTTTTTTCACAAGTTTAACTAATTATCTTTGGTGTTTCATCTTCCATGATTAACAGTGGTGTACACTAGACAAATGTATTAAAAAAACAGCTTTTATTTTCATAAACCTCTTTTGATCGTCCGTTTCCGGTCTCGAGAGAAAAAACCTAGATTCACCAAGATATCAGATTTGGCAGAGAATATCGATATTTCATAGTATGAAAACAAAATCGGACGGAAGACCTACTCGTTACTCTTAGCAAGATCTTGTTAAGGTCTTCCGTTTCCAACGGAAGACCTTATTGTTTTTGTTCGGTTTCTTCTTCCCTATTTAGGTCTTCCGTTTCCAACGGAAGACCTTATTGTTTTTGCTTTGTTTCTTTTTCCCTATTATTAAGGTCTTCCGTTTCCTACGGAAGACCTTATTGTTTTCGTTCGGTTTCTTTTTCCCTATTATTATTATTAAGGTCTTCCGTTTCCAACGGAAGACCTTATTGTTTTCGTTCGGTTTCTTTTTCCCTATTATTATTATTAAGGTCTTCCGTTTTCAACGGAAGACCTTATTGTTATTCTTCGGATTCTTTTTAGGGTCTTCCGTCTTCAACGGAAGACCCTCTTGTTATTCTATTGTTTTTTTTAGGGTCTTCCGTTTTCAACGGAAGACCCTCTTGTTATTCTATTGTTTTTTTTAGGGTCTTCCGTTTTCAACGGAAGACCCTCTTGTTATTCTTCGGTTTCTTTTTATTATTATACTTTTTCTTTTTTTTTCTGACTTCTTTTCGGCTTCATAACTTAAAAAGTTTCTAACTGATTTTTATGAAACTTTCAGAGATTATGTGCAATTATAATGCCTCGAAGATGTTAAAGTTTCTATAGTCACGTCACTTCCGTTTTTACATTACGTCATTTTTAAAATTTTCAAAAAGTCATTTTGTCCGTGGCTTTTTTCAAAAACGCTTCAAGATAGAAAGTTGAAATTTTTCGTGCTTACATATTGATCGTTTTGCCTTTGTAATAAGGCTGGAAATCAAAATCCGTCACTTCCGGTCGAAACCGGAAGTAAATCAAATTTTTCGAAAAAATGAATTTTCTGATCAATTCAAAAATGAATATGTGTTTTGTAGACCTTATCAAGTTGAATCTAACACTGAAAACTGTTTTAAAATCGTATGATGCATTTCAGAGATATCGGGGTTTAAAAATTGATTTTTCCGGAAATTTTGATTCCGCGTCCTTGATTTAAAAAATAGCGTTATGCTAAAAGTAAAATTAACTCGTACCATAAATAATTGTTAACTCGTACTGTAACATATTCGGATTTTTTTTGTTAAGTTGTTCTTGAAATCGGAAAGGTTTTTGTTAAGTCGTACTTAAAATCATTCGTATTTTGTTAAGTCGTACCAGGAATAATTCGATTTATTTTATCTTTTTATTTTAGTTACTCTTGTTATCGGTTAAAGAGCTCTGCTTCTTAAAGGAACTTTCAGCTTTACTTCCGACATTAACGGAAGACCCACTCGTTGCTTTGCAACGAGCTTTGCTCTAGTTTATTATTATTATTCTTCTTGTTTTTCCTTCTGACTTCTTTTTTGCTTTATATCTCAAAAACTATTCAACCAATTTGCAAGATATTTTCAGGGATTATTTTAATTTCTTGTCCCTTGAAGCCTTCAAACTTTTCGTCATTAAGTCACTTCCGGTTTCAAGTTACGTCATTTTAAAAATTTTCAAAAAGTGATTTTGTCCAGCACTTTTCTCGTAAACGGTTGTTTATAAAGACTTGAAATTTTCTGTGATTGTAAATCTGCGAATTGACTTATGGCAAATGTACAGAAAAAATTATTTTGTCACTTCCGGTCGAAACCGGAAGTGAAACAAATTTTTCGAAAAAATGAATTTTCTAATCAAATCAAAAACAAATATGTGTTTTGTAGAGCTTATTTAGCTGAATCTAACACTGAAAGCCGTTTCAAAATCGGACGATGCATAAGAGAGATATCGGGGTTTAAAAATTGATTTTTCCGGAAATTTTGATTCCGCTTCCTTGGTTTAAAAAATAGCGTAATGTTCAAAGTAAAATTAACTCGTACCAAAAATAATTGTTAAGTCGTACTTGAACACATTCGGATTTTTTTTGTTAAGTCGTTCTTGAAATCGGAAATGTTTTTGTTAAGTCGTACTTAAAATCATTCGTATTTTGTTAAGTCGTACCAGGAATAATTCGATTTTTTCATCTTTTTATTTTCGTTACTCTTGTTGTTGGTTTAAGAGCTCTGCTTCTGACAGGAACTTCCAGCTTTACTTCTGACATTAACGGAAGACCCACTCGTTGCTTTGCAACGAGCTTTGCTCTAGTTTATTATTAGGGTCTTCCGTTTTCAACGGAAGACCCTCTTGTTATTCTATTGTTTCTTTTTCATTATTATTATTTTTCTTTTTCTTTATTTTTCTGACTTTTTCAAAGCTTAATATCTCAAAAAGTTTTCAACAGATTTACATGAAACTTTCAGGGATTATGTAGCATTATTGTGCCTCAAAGATCTTAAATTTTCAACTACAACGTCACTTCCGTTTTTACGTTACGTCAATTTTTAAATTTTAAAAAAGTGATTTTGTCCAGGGCGTTTTTCGAAAACGGTTCAAGATAAAGACTTGGAATTTTCTGTGTTGAAGCAATGATCGATTTTATTTGGACATAAGACTGGAAATTAGTTTCCGTCACTTCCGGTCTAAACCGGAAGTATTTTAAAATTATCGAATTTTTGAATTTTTCGTTTTAATTTAAAATGTTTACGAGGTTTGTAAAGTTTGTTATGCTGAACACGAATCTGAAATCCGTTTGAAAATCGGACGATGCATTACAGAGATATCGGGGGTTAAAAATTGATTTTTCCGGAAATTTTGATTCCGCGTCCTTGGTTTAAAAAATAACGTAATGTTCAAAGTAAAATTAACTCGTACCAAAAATAATCGCTAAGTCGTACTTGAACACATTCGGATTTTTTTGTTAAGTCGTTCTTGAAATCAGAAAGGTTTTTGTTAAGTCGTACTTAAAATCATTCGTATTTTGTTAAGTCGTACCAGGAATAATTCGATTTTTTTAATCGTTTTATTTTAGTTACTCTTGTTATTGGTTTAAGGGTTCTGCTTCATACAGGAACTTCCAGCTTTACTTCCGATATTAACGGAAGACCCACTCGTTGCTTTGCAACGAGCTTTGCTCTAGTTCTTCTTATTATTATTCTTTTTATTTTTTTTCCAACTCAAATATTTCAAAAACGCTTGCATCGATTGTTTTGAAATTTACAGATTTAATGTGTATCTAAAAGATCTCTATGATCTTAAAAAATTAATTGATGACGTCATCAATTTCGTCAGATATCGACGTTTTTCACGTTTTAAAAAGTGATTTTGTCCGGAGCTTTTCTCATTTTTGATTTAAGATAAAGCTATGAGATTTACAGAGAAGGTAGAACTATCGTTTTACTTATGACATAAGGCTGGAAACTCAATTCGGACACTTCCGGTCGAAACCGGAAGCAAAACCAATTTTTTTGAATTTTCATGTTTTTCAATTTTAAAAACTTTAAGTACGTATCTTACAGTAACTTTCATGCTGAGTTCAAAACTGAAATCCGTTTTTGAATCGGACGATGCATTACAGAGATATCGGGGTTTGAAAATTGATTTTTCCGGAAATTTTGATTCCGTGTCCTTGGTTTAAAAAATAGCGTAATGTTCAAAGTAAAATTAACTCGTACCAAAAATAATTGCTAAGTCGTACTTCAACATATTCGGATTTTTTTTGTTAAGTCGTTCTTGAAATCGGAAAGGTTTTTGTTAAGTCGTACTTAAAATCATTCGTATTTTGTTAAGTCGTACCAGGAATAATTCGATTATTTCATCTTTTTATTTTAGTTACTCTTGTTATTGGTTTAAGAGCTCTGCTTCTTACAGGAACTTCCAGCATTACTTCCGACATTAACGGAAGACCCACTCGTTGCTTTGCAACGAGCTTTGCTCTAGTTATTATTCTTCTTGTTTTTCCTTCTGACTTCTTTTTTGCTTTATATCTAAAAAACTATTCAACCGATTTGCAAGAAATTTTCAGGGATTATGTTAAATATTTGTCCCTTAAGGCTATTAAACTTTCAGTCGTTAAGTCACTTCCGTTTTCTAGTTACGTCATTTTAAAAATTTTCAAAAAGTGATTTTGTCCAGGACTTTTCTCGTAAACGGTTGTTAATAAAGACTTGAAATTTTCTGTGATTTTAAATTTGCGGATTTACTTATGGCATTTTTACAAAAAAAATTATTTTGTCACTTCCGGTAGAAACCGGAAGTGGTTTTAATTTTTCGAAAAATTGAATTTTTTGATCGAATCAAAAACGAATATGTGTTTTGTAAAGCTTTTTAAGCTGAATCTAACACTGAAAACCGTTTAAAAATCAGACGATGCATTACCGAGAAATTTGGCCTTAAAAATTGATTTTTCCGGAAATTTTGATTCCGCTTTTTTGGTTAAGAAAGTAGTATCAAGTTTTTGGTTAAATTAACTTGTACCTAAAAATTAATTGTTAAGTCGTACTGTAACACATTCGGATTTTTTGGTTAAGTCGTTCTTGAAATCGGAAGGGTTTTTGTTAAGTCGTACTTAAAATCATTCGGATTTTGTTAAGTCGTACCAGGAATAATTCGATTTTTTTCATCTTTTTATTTTAGTTACTTTTGTTATTGGTTTAAAAGCTCTGCTTCTTACAGGAACTTCCAGATTTACTTCCGACATGAACGGAAGACCCACTCGTTGCTTTGCAACGAGCTTTGCTCTAGTTCTTCTTCTTCTTCTTTTTTTTTCTTACGGTTTTTTGTGCATGCTATATCTCAGAAACGGCTCAACCGATTTGCACGAAATTTTCAGATCTCACTAACTATGTTGTGAACCTTATCGGAAATTTTTTTGGTTGATGACGTCATTTCCGTTTTTGAGATATTGGCCTTTTAATGATTTTTAGGGGGTTGGTTTGTCCAAGAGTGTTCTCATAAACTACAAAAGATATCGATTTCAAAATTTCAGGGATGATAGACAAAAGATTGCTTCTCTGAACAAACGCGTTTATATTTTTCTAGCACAAGAAACGCCAGCGCTCGGTAGGACTCGAAAATTGAGATAACAAAAGCGTTCTTATTTTGCTTGGTTTTCTTAGTTTATCTCTTTTCTCGTAAATATTTTGTTAAGACATGTAAAAGAAAAAAGATTTATATTTACGAGATCTTTTGTTTGACATCAAGAAAAAGGGACTGGCCCCTAAAATCAGGGACCTAGAACCCTTTCAAGTTTTGACTTTATAACTCAAAAGCGGTTAAAATTTCGATATAGCTGTCGCTGCAAAAGTTGTTCATTATGATCTAATTAATGTCATAACAATAATATTTTGTTGGGGTATTGCGTAATATGAGTGTTAAAAGCTAGACTTGTTACCATGTATTTGTGTTTTATTTGGCAAATAAACGGGGTATTAGTGCGTATAACTGACAGTACCAGTTTATATTACGGGAATTGTTAGAACGTTTTATTTATTTTCTGGTGAAACACATTATGGATAAAAGAACTTCTTCTATGCAATGCATTTGAGTCGCATTTAAAATCTAGCTGGATTCCGAGCTGTGTATGTGAACAATTACGTATCCGATCCCTTGCCCGCGGCAGAGGAAATAGGTCACGGCTGGACTAGCGAGCGGTCTACCGTTATCCGATACACATAATTTGCGCCTTGCTGTTATGCACTCATGGGTTTATTTATTTAGCTGCAAACAGAAAAATTCCAATTTTAAAGATTTTACCTACTTCCATAGACAGTAAACAAGCTTACATGCGGAAAGTGTTTAAACAGTGTAATACTTTTCTAGTAAAACACATTATGAATAGAAAAACTGTTTCTATGAAATGAATTTGAGTCGCATTTAAAAATCTAGCTGGATTCCGAGCTGTGTATGTAAACAATTTTAAGCATCCGATCCCTTGCCTGCGGCCAAGGAAATAGGTCGCGGTTGGATTAGCGAGCGGCCCAGCTATACCGTTATCCAATACACAAGATTTGCGCCTTGCTGTAATGCACACATGACTTTATTTCTTTGCAAAAGATTATACCTTTACCTACGAATGAATTCTGTTTTGGTCTCGTAATTTCAAAAAAAGATAGTATGACTGTCATTGAAAAAAGGTGTTACATAATTGTTCTTTGTGATCTTGTCTATGTCATAAAATAGTTCTTTCGTTTAACAGCGCATCGATTGTGAACATTTCAGTGTGGTTTAAAACAAGAGGGTTAAACGACCACGAATTTTGACAGATTTGGCTACAAAGAGTGTAAAAAAGATAGACACAAAACACAAGTGCGATTATATCTTGTAGGAGATAAAAAATATATATAATAAATCTACGTTTGCAATAAATACAAAATTTTATCATAAGAATATTTGAACATTTAGATCCGCCGAATATTTCTATTTCCCTTCATTGTTAAATGCTGATTTGAAATAACGTTTCGAGGTATAATAAGTGGAGACATTTTTATTAAGCTGCATGTTCCGATTGGCCATTACATCTTTGTAAGATCATTCATTTGGTTTGCATGGAAAATTATTTGATACTCGTATTTACACGGAATTGATAGCCTTTTAACGTTAGAAATATTCAAAGTAAAAAAATATAATTGGGCATACAAAACCCCCATAAATACATCATGGGATAGTTTAGAACGGTTAACTGTTTGGTCTCATCCTTCGAATGACCGGGTTTATTCATCCTGCATGTTTTGCATCAATTATAAACAACGTAAACTTCAAAACTATTAATGAACAAGTATACACTGTTTTATCAAATAGTCATGCTGTATATTTTATTTGTTATTGTCAAAATCGTAATATAATCATACTAGCTTAGGCGTAAGGGGCCAGTTTAAACTCGAGGCGAAATAACGCGAAACCCTTTTATGTCGTTTATTTTGTAAATAAATTTTTACATTGTACGGTAAAACTTGTCTAATTTGGTGGATAAAAAACTTGGCAGGAATGGCCAACTTCCTTTTAAAGATATTTGTTTCAAAATAATTATAGTATTCATTGCAGTAGGTCTTGATCGTGTATTCTTGCAAAATTTTCAATTCTTTTGAAATATATTAGATTACATCGATCTTATTTACGGTACCTATTTTCATTTTCATTTTTTTTCGGGGGGGGGGGGGGGGGGGGGCAATAAATCCATAACGGAATACATACGATGGAAATGCTTTTTCAATCGTAATTGATAATTTTTCAAACATCCGATTAACCTGAAAATTCTTAACCGGAAATTGCTAATAAACATTAACAAGTCAACAGTGGGCTGAACGAATTAATGACGAGAACTGTTATTATGCAGGAACCAATAGATTAATATTTATATATAAATGAGAATTTTATGTATAAAAAATTGAGAATTTTGACAGAATAATATGCAACTTTGTACGTGTACCCATACAACGGGGATAACAAACGATATCGGCAGTTTTACTCCCACGGTATCCTGAATCACGGCCTTAAAAAAATGGGGTGAATTATAATCTACCTATCTAATTTTGGCAAAAAATGCGTATTTATTTTTAACAAGACTTAACGGTATAAACTGAAATGAGCTGCTAGTTTGGATCTTTATCCACAGTTGTTTAAATCAATAGCTACGACAGAAACAATTGTCGATAATTGAGCATTAATTATCTCGCAGAAGGCCGATCGATCGATAAGTGACCGGACTACGGGAGATAACTCTCACTAATTATAAGCATCGCGGCCGGAATAGACAAGATCCCGATTGCACAATATTTTTTAATAATGCACAATATCCGGATTCAACAAGTTTCAACATGTATATTATTTTTTCATTGAAATAAGGCTTAATTGACCAGGAAAACTACTGCAACGTATATCATTACACACATTCTTAGCATATTAGATTACATCGATCTTATTTACGGTACCTATTTTCATTTTCATTTTTTCTCGGGGAGGGGGGGGGGGCGGGCAATAAATCCATAACGGAATACATACGATGGAAATGCTTTTTCAATCGTAATTGATAATTTTTCAAACATCCGATTAACCTGAAAATTCTTAACCGGAAATTGCTAATAAACATTAACAAGTCAACAGTGGGCTGAACGAATTAATGACGAGAACTGTTATTATGCAGGAAACAATAGATTAATATTTATATATAAATGAGAATTTTATGTATAAAAAATTGAGAATTTTGACAGAATAATATGCAACTTTGTACGTGTACCCATACAACGGGGATAACAAACGATATCGGCAGTTTTACTCCCACGGTATCCTGAATCACGGCCTTAAAAAAATGGGGTGAATTATAATCTACCTATCTAATTTTGGCAAAAAATGCGTATTTATTTTTAACAAGACTTAACGGTATAAACTGAAATGAGCTGCTAGTTTGGATCTTTATCCACAGTTGTTTAAATCAATAGCTACGACAGAAACAATTGTCGATAATTGAGCATTAATTATCTCGCAGAAGGCCGATCGATCGATAAGTGACCGGACTACGGGAGATAACTCTCACTAATTATAAGCATCGCGGCCGGAATAGACAAGATCCCGATTGCACAATATTTTTTAATAATGCACAATATCCGGATTCAACAAGTTTCAACATGTATATTATTTTTTCATTGAAATAAGGCTTAATTGACCAGGAAAACTACTGCAACGTATATCATTACACACATTCTTAGCATAACCCTCGTTCAAAAGCGTACAAATATTTTATTAAAAATCGGACCAAGCAGCTTTAACATTAAGATTTACATGTGTAAGACACTTATTTGTCATGTGCATGATCCTGGGCATGAATTATTTTCAATACTTGTTTATTTCTCCAAAGTGATCTCTAATTCTATTCACAACTGTTGTCATTTAAAATTACGTGAGGTAAAAAATTTGAGCCGATCTCAACTGTTAACTGTTATATATCGAAGAAATCTATTGATTTTATCATGTGTTACGTAATGAGGTAATTCGATTTTTAGGGGTCAAACGTTGAAAATTTTGATCACCAATATATCATTTGATATTTGACATTTCATTTGATATCAAGAAAAGGGGACTTGCCTCTCAAATTAAGGGACCAGAGGGCTCTAAAGTCTGTTATCTATAGCTGTTTACTGAGAGATATTTTGTGAAAGGTCATAAAAGCAGAAATGTTATCTTACAGTTATGTATCCAAGCAATGTAATGATTTTATCATGCGTACGTAATAAGAGGTTTTCAGAGGTCAAATGTTCAACATTTAAACACCAATATATCAGAAATGAAATATCTTTTGAAATGCAGTATAGATGAAAAGATGCTCAAAATGATGTACTAAACAATATTCAACCTTCAAAATGTCGTTAAACGGCCCCTATAAGGTGATAATGAATTGGTCCCTAAAACTCTCTTTCCCGTATATCTCAGGAACGGTAACAAATATCTAAACACGTGTTGAACAAAATATGTTTAAAATTAAAAGACCTTTCATTTGATATCAAGTAAAAGGGACTGACCCCTCAAATTAGGGATCAAGATGGGCCTAAAGTATTTTTATCTATCTAGTCATTTACTGAGAGATATTTTTAATAGGTTCCAAAAGCAAAATAAGGTATGCAACGTACTTTGAAAAAATTACGCAGTTTGAATCTTTTTTATTTAACCTAACAATTCAATGATCTTCTCATGCGTTACCTAATTAGGGATTTTAGGGGCCAGAGGTAAAACGTTTAATCTTTTCTATCTCAATTGAAAGAATTGCAAGCATTTAAAAAAGCAACGTAAGAGAACTTTTTAAGCATTACAGGAAAGCATTAGTACGCAACTACTATTTCCAGTTCATGTTGTCAAAAGTTAAGCCCATGACGTCAAATCCGTTCTAAAATTCGGACGGAAGACCTCCTCGTTGCTTGCAACGAGATCGTGTCTAGTTATTTTTATTTTTTTTCCAACCAATTTTGTGTTCGCGATTTCTCTAAAACTACTCGACCGATTTACATGAAACTTTAAGGTCTAATAGATTATGATCTGAAGCTTATTGGAAATTTTTTTTAATGATGGCGTCACTTCCGGTTTTGAGTTTCGGCTTGTCCAGGGGTAAACTCCTAAACGATTTAAGATATTGAGTTCAAAATTTCAGGGATTGTAGACAAAAGGTTGTAGATCTGACATGTGGTATATATATTTTCCTGTGACCAAAAGCGCCGAAGCTCGCCCGAGCTCGAAAATTACAGTTAAAAAAGCGTCGTGATTTTTCGTGGTTTTCTTTCAATATTTCTTTCCTCGATAGTATTTTGTTATAACATGTAGAACAAAAAATCTTAATAAAGTCAAGAGCTTTCATGTGACATCAAGAAAAAGGGACTGGCCCTTCGAATAAGGGGCTGAGGTGGCTTTAAAGCCTTTTAATGATAACCTTTTACTGTGAAATATTTTGTGATACATTATAGAAGCAATTATGTTCATTCTAACGTTATTTACCTATACATGGCAATCATTTACTTCTATGTTACTTAATAAGGGATTTTAAGGGGCCAGAAATTCCAAAACTTTGATGCTCAATATCTTAGAATGGAGGAAAATTTTGAAAAGCAATATTGAACAAAAGATGCTCAAAATATTGAGTTTAACAAAAATCAACCATAATTTCTTTGTTATGCGGTCCTTAAAGGGAGTTACAGGCTCGGCCCATAAAACGACCCTCTCAAGATATTTCGAGAACGGTACAAAATTTGTAATTACTTCTTGAACAAAAAGTGTTTGAATTGACAAGAGCTTTCATTTGAAATCATGAAAAAGAGACTGGCCCTTCAAATAAGGGGCTGAGGGGGCTCTAAAGTTTTTTGATGATAAATTTTTACTGTGAGATATTTTTTTATACATTATAGAAGCAATATTGTTCATTCTAACGGTATTCACCTATACTTGGCAATCATTTACTCTTATGTTACTTAATTAGGGATTTTAAGGGGCCAGAAGTCGAAAACTTTGATGCTCAATATCTCAAAATGGAGGAAAATTTTGAAAAGCAATATTGAACAAAAGATGCTCAAAATATTGTGCTTAACAATCTGCAACCATAGTTTCTTTGTTATGCAGTCCCTAAATGGAGTTACAGGGTCAGCCCCTAAAACGACCCTCTCAAGATATCTCGAGAACGGTACAAAATTTGTAAACACTTGTTGAAAAAAAAGTGTTAAAATTGATTAGAGCTTTCATTTGAAATCATGAAAAAGGGGCCGGCCCTTCAAATAAGGGGCTGAGGGGGCACTAAAATCTTTTAATGATAACTTTTTACCGTGAAATATTTTGTGATACGTTATAGAGGCATTTATGTTCATTCTAACGTTATTTACCTATGCATGGCAATCATTTACTCCTATGTTACGTAATTAGGGATTTTAAGGGGCCAGAAGTCGAAAACTTTGATGCTCAATATTTCAAAATAGAGGAAAATTTTGAAAAGCAATATTGAACGAAAGATGTTCAAAATATTGAGCTTAACAATCTGCAACCATAGTTTCTTTGTTATGCGGTCCCTTAAAGGAGTAACAGGGTCGGCCCCTAAAACGACCCTCTCAAGATATCTCGAGAACGGTACACAATTTTTTAAAAACTTGTTAAACAAAATGTGTTTTGAATTGACAAGAACAGTCTTATGAAATCAACAAAGAGGGACCGGCCTTTCAAATAAGGGGCTGAGGGGGCTCTAAGGTCTTTTAATGATAACTTTTTACTGTGAAATATTTTGTGTGATACGTTATAGAGCCAATTATGTTCATTCTAAGGTTATTTACCTATACATGGTAATCATTTCCTCCTATGTTATGTAATTAGGGATTTTAAGGGGCCAGAAGTCCAACACTTTGATCTTCAATATCTCGAAATAGAGGAAAATTCTGGAAAGCAGTATTTAACAAAAGATGCTCGAAATATTGTGCTTAACAATGTACAACCATATATTGTTTGTTATCTGGACCCTAAAAGGAGTTTTAGGACCGGAAATCAAAACGATTTTTCCCAAGTATCTCAACAACGGTAACCAATTTCTAAACACTTATAAGCGGTACACAAAAATACCTTTTAACTAAAATGATTGAAAAGGAATAAGGGACACCAAAGGGATATATAGTCTTTCACCCATTACACTCATAGATTCCGCCTCCTTTTCCGGATAAGTTTCGTTGACGAAGATCAAGAGTAAGGTAATTCCTTATTCTAAAAATCGGACGGAAGACCTCCTCGTTGCTCGCAACGAGATCGTGTCTAGTTATTTTTATTTTTTTTCCAACCAATTTTGTGTACGCGATTACTCTAAAACTACCCGACCGATTTACATGAAACTTTCAGGTCTGATAGATTATGATCTGAACCTTATTGGAAATTTTTTTTAATGATGACGTCACTTCCGGTTTTGAGTTATTTACAATTTAACGATTTTCAGAGGGTCGGCTTGTCCAGGGGTAAACTCCTAAACGATTTAAGATATTGAGTTCAAAATTTCAGGAATTGTAGACAAAAGGTTGTAGATCTGACATGTGGTATATATATTCTTCTGTGATCAAAAGCGCCAAAGCTCGCCCGAGCTCGAAAATTACAGTTAAAAAAGCGTCGTGATTTTTCGTGGTTTTCTTTCAATATCTCTTTCTTCGATAGTATTTTATTTTAACATGTAGAACAAAAAATCTTAATAAAGTCAAGTGCTTTTATGTGACATCAAGAAAAAGGGACTGGCCCTTCAAAAAAGGGGCTGAGAGGGCTCTAAACTCTTTTAATGATAACTTTTTACTGTGAGATATTTTGTGATACATTTTAGAAGCAATTTTGTTCATTTTAACGGTATCTACCTATACATGGTAATCATTTACTCCTATGTTACATAATTAGGGATTTTAAGGGGCCAGAAGTCCAAAATTTTGATGCTCAATATCTCAAAATGGAGGTAAAATTTGATAAGCAATACTGAACAAAAGATGCTCAAAATATTGAGCCTAACAATAATCAACTCTAATTTCTTTGTTATGTGGTCCTTAAAGGGAGTTACAGGGTCGGCCCCTAATACGACCCTCTCATAATATATCTCGAGAACGGTACAAAATTTGTAATTACTTGTTGAACAAAAAGTGTTTGAATTGACAAGAGCTTTCATTTGAAATCATGAAAAAGGGGCTGGCCCTTCATATAAGGGGCTGAGGGGGCTCTTAAGTCTTTTAATGATAACTTTTTACTGTAAAATATTTTGTGATACGTTATAGAAGCAATTCTGTTCATTCTAACGGTATTCACCTATACATGGCAATCATTTACCCCTATGTTACGTAATTAGGGATTTTAAGGGGCCAGAAGTCCAAAACATTGATGCTCAATATCTCAAAATGGAGGAAAATTTTGATAAGCAATATTGAACAAAAGATGCTCAAAATATTGAGTTTAACAAAAATCAACCATAATTTCTTTGTTATGCGGTCCTTAAAGGGAGTTACAGGCTCGGCCCATAAAACGACCCTCTCAAGATATTTCGAGAACGGTACAAAATTTGTAATTACTTCTTGAACAAAAAGTGTTTGAATTGACAAGAGCTTTCATTTGAAATCATGAAAAAGAGACTGGCCCTTCAAATAAGGGGCTGAGGGGGCTCTAAAGTTTTTTGATGATAAATTTTTACTGTGAGATATTTTTTTATACATTATAGAAGCAATATTGTTCATTCTAACGGTATTCACCTATACTTGGCAATCATTTACTCTTATGTTACTTAATTAGGGATTTTAAGGGGCCAGAAGTCGAAAACTTTGATGCTCAATATCTCAAAATGGAGGAAAATTTTGAAAAGCAATATTGAACAAAAGATGCTCAAAATATTGTGCTTAACAATCTGCAACCATAGTTTCTTTGTTATGCAGTCCCTAAATGGAGTTACAGGGTCGGCCCCTAAAACGACCCTCTCAAGATATCTCGAGAACGGTACAAAATTTGTAAACACTTGTTGAAAAAAAGTGTTAAAATTGATTAGAGCTTTCATTTGAAATCATGAAAAAGGGGCCGGCCCTTCAAATAAGGGGCTGAGGGGGCACTAAAATCTTTTAATGATAACTTTTTACCGTGAAATATTTTGTGATACGTTATAGAGGCATTTATGTTCATTCTAACGTTATTTACCTATGCATGGCAATCATTTACTCCTATGTTACGTAATTAGGGATTTTAAGGGGCCAGAAGTCGAAAACTTTGATGCTCAATATTTCAAAATAGAGGAAAATTTTGAAAAGCAATATTGAACGAAAGATGTTCAAAATATTGAGCTTAACAATCTGCAACCATAGTTTCTTTGTTATGCGGTCCCTTAAAGGAGTAACAGGGTCGGCCCCTAAAACGACCCTCTCAAGATATCTCGAGAACGGTACACAATTTTTTAAAAACTTGTTAAACAAAATGTGTTTTGAATTGACAAGAACAGTCTTATGAAATCAACAAAGAGGGACCGGCCTTTCAAATAAGGGGCTGAGGGGGCTCTAAGGTCTTTTAATGATAACTTTTTACTGTGAAATATTTTGTGTGATACGTTATAGAGCCAATTATGTTCATTCTAAGGTTATTTACCTATACATGGTAATCATTTCCTCCTATGTTATGTAATTAGGGATTTTAAGGGGCCAGAAGTCCAACACTTTGATCTTCAATATCTCGAAATAGAGGAAAATTCTGGAAAGCAGTATTTAACAAAAGATGCTCGAAATATTGTGCTTAACAATGTACAACCATATATTGTTTGTTATCTGGACCCTAAAAGGAGTTTTAGGACCGGAAATCAAAACGATTTTTCCCAAGTATCTCAACAACGGTAACCAATTTCTAAACACTTATAAGCGGTACACAAAAATACCTTTTAACTAAAATGATTGAAAAGGAATAAGGGACACCAAAGGGATATATAGTCTTTCACCCATTACACTCATAGATTCCGCCTCCTTTTCCAGATAAGTTTCGTTGACGAAGATCAAGAGTAAGGTAATTCCTTATTCTAAAAATCGGACGGAAGACCTCCTCGTTGCTCGCAACGAGATCGTGTCTAGTTATTTTTATTTTTTTTCCAACCAATTTTGTGTACGCGATTACTCTAAAACTACCCGACCGATTTACATGAAACTTTCAGGTCTGATAGATTATGATCTGAACCTTATTGGAAATTTTTTTTAATGATGACGTCACTTCCGGTTTTGAGTTATTTACAATTTAACGATTTTCAGAGGGTCGGCTTGTCCAGGGGTAAACTCCTAAACGATTTAAGATATTGAGTTCAAAATTTCAGGAATTGTAGACAAAAGGTTGTAGATCTGACATGTGGTATATATATTCTTCTGTGATCAAAAGCGCCAAAGCTCGCCCGAGCTCGAAAATTACAGTTAAAAAAGCGTCGTGATTTTTCGTGGTTTTCTTTCAATATCTCTTTCTTCGATAGTATTTTATTTTAACATGTAGAACAAAAAATCTTAATAAAGTCAAGTGCTTTTATGTGACATCAAGAAAAAGGGACTGGCCCTTCAAAAAAGGGGCTGAGAGGGCTCTAAACTCTTTTAATGATAACTTTTTACTGTGAGATATTTTGTGATACATTTTAGAAGCAATTTTGTTCATTTTAACGGTATCTACCTATACATGGTAATCATTTACTCCTATGTTACATAATTAGGGATTTTAAGGGGCCAGAAGTCCAAAATTTTGATGCTCAATATCTCAAAATGGAGGTAAAATTTGATAAGCAATATTGAACAAAAGATGCTCAAAATATTGAGCCTAACAATAATCAACTCTAATTTCTTTGTTATGTGGTCCTTAAAGGGAGTTACAGGGTCGGCCCCTAATACGACCCTCTCATTATATATCTCGAGAACGGTACAAAATTTGTAATTACTTGTTGAACAAAAAGTGTTTGAATTGACAAGAGCTTTCATTTGAAATCATGAAAAAGGGGCTGGCCCTTCATATAAGGGGCTGAGGGGGCTCTTAAGTCTTTTAATGATAACTTTTTACTGTAAAATATTTTGTGATACGTTATAGAAGCAATTCTGTTCATTCTAACGGTATTCACCTATACATGGCAATCATTTACCCCTATGTTACGTAATTAGGGATTTTAAGGGGCCAGAAGTCCAAAACATTGATGCTCAATATCTCAAAATGGAGGAAAATTTTGATAAGCAATATTGAACAAAAGATGCTCAAAATATTGAGTTTAACAAAAATCAACCATAATTTCTTTGTTATGCGGTCCTTAAAGGGAGTTACAGGCTCGGCCCATAAAACGACCCTCTCAAGATATTTCGAGAACGGTACAAAATTTGTAATTACTTCTTGAACAAAAAGTGTTTGAATTGACAAGAGCTTTCATTTGAAATCATGAAAAAGAGACTGGCCCTTCAAATAAGGGGCTGAGGGGGCTCTAAAGTTTTTTGATGATAAATTTTTACTGTGAGATATTTTTTTATACATTATAGAAGCAATATTGTTCATTCTAACGGTATTCACCTATACTTGGCAATCATTTACTCTTATGTTACTTAATTAGGGATTTTAAGGGGCCAGAAGTCGAAAACTTTGATGCTCAATATCTCAAAATGGAGGAAAATTTTGAAAAGCAATATTGAACAAAAGATGCTCAAAATATTGTGCTTAACAATCTGCAACCATAGTTTCTTTGTTATGCAGTCCCTAAATGGAGTTACAGGGTCGGCCCCTAAAACGACCCTCTCAAGATATCTCGAGAACGGTACAAAATTTGTAAACACTTGTTGAAAAAAAGTGTTAAAATTGATTAGAGCTTTCATTTGAAATCATGAAAAAGGGGCCGGCCCTTCAAATAAGGGGCTGAGGGGGCACTAAAATCTTTTAATGATAACTTTTTACCGTGAAATATTTTGTGATACGTTATAGAGGCATTTATGTTCATTCTAACGTTATTTACCTATGCATGGCGATCATTTACTCCTATGTTACGTAATTAGGGATTTTAAGGGGCCAGAAGTCGAAAACTTTGATGCTCAATATTTCAAAATAGAGGAAAATTTTGAAAAGCAATATTGAACGAAAGATGTTCAAAATATTGAGCTTAACAATCTGCAACCATAGTTTCTTTGTTATGCGGTCCCTTAAAGGAGTAACAGGGTCGGCCCCTAAAACGACCCTCTCAAGATATCTCGAGAACGGTACACAATTTTTTAAAAACTTGTTAAACAAAATGTGTTTTGAATTGACAAGAACAGTCTTATGAAATCAACAAAGAGGGACCGGCCTTTCAAATAAGGGGCTGAGGGGGCTCTAAGGTCTTTTAATGATAACTTTTTACTGTGAAATATTTTGTGTGATACGTTATAGAGCCAATTATGTTCATTCTAAGGTTATTTACCTATACATGGTAATCATTTCCTCCTATGTTATGTAATTAGGGATTTTAAGGGGCCAGAAGTCCAACACTTTGATCTTCAATATCTCGAAATAGAGGAAAATTCTGGAAAGCAGTATTTAACAAAAGATGCTCGAAATATTGTGCTTAACAATGTACAACCATATATTGTTTGTTATCTGGACCCTAAAAGGAGTTTTAGGACCGGAAATCAAAACGATTTTTCCCAAGTATCTCAACAACGGTAACCAATTTCTAAACACTTATAAGCGGTACACAAAAATACCTTTTAACTAAAATGATTGAAAAGGAATAAGGGACACCAAAGGGATATATAGTCTTTCACCCATTACACTCATAGATTCCGCCTCCTTTTCCGGATAAGTTTCGTTGACGAAGATCAAGAGTAAGGTAATTCCTTATTCTAAAAATCGGACGGAAGACCTCCTCGTTGCTCGCAACGAGATCGTGTCTAGTTATTTTTATTTTTTTTCCAACCAATTTTGTGTACGCGATTACTCTAAAACTACCCGACCGATTTACATGAAACTTTCAGGTCTGATAGATTATGATCTGAACCTTATTGGAAATTTTTTTTAATGATGACGTCACTTCCGGTTTTGAGTTATTTACAATTTAACGATTTTCAGAGGGTCGGCTTGTCCAGGGGTAAACTCCTAAACGATTTAAGATATTGAGTTCAAAATTTCAGGAATTGTAGACAAAAGGTTGTAGATCTGACATGTGGTATATATATTCTTCTGTGATCAAAAGCGCCAAAGCTCGCCCGAGCTCGAAAATTACAGTTAAAAAAGCGTCGTGATTTTTCGTGGTTTTCTTTCAATATCTCTTTCTTCGATAGTATTTTATTTTAACATGTAGAACAAAAAATCTTAATAAAGTCAAGTGCTTTTATGTGACATCAAGAAAAAGGGACTGGCCCTTCAAAAAAGGGGCTGAGAGGGCTCTAAACTCTTTTAATGATAACTTTTTACTGTGAGATATTTTGTGATACATTTTAGAAGCAATTTTGTTCATTTTAACGGTATCTACCTATACATGGTAATCATTTACTCCTATGTTACATAATTAGGGATTTTAAGGGGCCAGAAGTCCAAAATTTTGATGCTCAATATCTCAAAATGGAGGTAAAATTTGATAAGCAATATTGAACAAAAGATGCTCAAAATATTGAGCCTAACAATAATCAACTCTAATTTCTTTGTTATGTGGTCCTTAAAGGGAGTTACAGGGTCGGCCCCTAATACGACCCTCTCATTATATATCTCGAGAACGGTACAAAATTTGTAATTACTTGTTGAACAAAAAGTGTTTGAATTGACAAGAGCTTTCATTTGAAATCATGAAAAAGGGGCTGGCCCTTCATATAAGGGGCTGAGGGGGCTCTTAAGTCTTTTAATGATAACTTTTTACTGTAAAATATTTTGTGATACGTTATAGAAGCAATTCTGTTCATTCTAACGGTATTCACCTATACATGGCAATCATTTACCCCTATGTTACGTAATTAGGGATTTTAAGGGGCCAGAAGTCCAAAACATTGATGCTCAATATCTCAAAATGGAGGAAAATTTTGATAAGCAATATTGAACAAAAGATGCTCAAAATATTGAGTTTAACAAAAATCAACCATAATTTCTTTGTTATGCGGTCCTTAAAGGGAGTTACAGGCTCGGCCCATAAAACGACCCTCTCAAGATATTTCGAGAACGGTACAAAATTTGTAATTACTTCTTGAACAAAAAGTGTTTGAATTGACAAGAGCTTTCATTTGAAATCATGAAAAAGAGACTGGCCCTTCAAATAAGGGGCTGAGGGGGCTCTAAAGTTTTTTGATGATAAATTTTTACTGTGAGATATTTTTTTATACATTATAGAAGCAATATTGTTCATTCTAACGGTATTCACCTATACTTGGCAATCATTTACTCTTATGTTACTTAATTAGGGATTTTAAGGGGCCAGAAGTCGAAAACTTTGATGCTCAATATCTCAAAATGGAGGAAAATTTTGAAAAGCAATATTGAACAAAAGATGCTCAAAATATTGTGCTTAACAATCTGCAACCATAGTTTCTTTGTTATGCAGTCCCTAAATGGAGTTACAGGGTCGGCCCCTAAAACGACCCTCTCAAGATATCTCGAGAACGGTACAAAATTTGTAAACACTTGTTGAAAAAAAGTGTTAAAATTGATTAGAGCTTTCATTTGAAATCATGAAAAAGGGGCCGGCCCTTCAAATAAGGGGCTGAGGGGGCACTAAAATCTTTTAATGATAACTTTTTACCGTGAAATATTTTGTGATACGTTATAGAGGCATTTATGTTCATTCTAACGTTATTTACCTATGCATGGCAATCATTTACTCCTATGTTACGTAATTAGGGATTTTAAGGGGCCAGAAGTCGAAAACTTTGATGCTCAATATTTCAAAATAGAGGAAAATTTTGAAAAGCAATATTGAACGAAAGATGTTCAAAATATTGAGCTTAACAATCTGCAACCATAGTTTCTTTGTTATGCGGTCCCTTAAAGGAGTAACAGGGTCGGCCCCTAAAACGACCCTCTCAAGATATCTCGAGAACGGTACACAATTTTTTAAAAACTTGTTAAACAAAATGTGTTTTGAATTGACAAGAACAGTCTTATGAAATCAACAAAGAGGGACCGGCCTTTCAAATAAGGGGCTGAGGGGGCTCTAAGGTCTTTTAATGATAACTTTTTACTGTGAAATATTTTGTGTGATACGTTATAGAGCCAATTATGTTCATTCTAAGGTTATTTACCTATACATGGTAATCATTTCCTCCTATGTTATGTAATTAGGGATTTTAAGGGGCCAGAAGTCCAACACTTTGATCTTCAATATCTCGAAATAGAGGAAAATTCTGGAAAGCAGTATTTAACAAAAGATGCTCGAAATATTGTGCTTAACAATGTACAACCATATATTGTTTGTTATCTGGACCCTAAAAGGAGTTTTAGGACCGGAAATCAAAACGATTTTTCCCAAGTATCTCAACAACGGTAACCAATTTCTAAACACTTATAAGCGGTACACAAAAATACCTTTTAACTAAAATGATTGAAAAGGAATAAGGGACACCAAAGGGATATATAGTCTTTCACCCATTACACTCATAGATTCCGCCTCCTTTTCCGGATAAGTTTCGTTGACGAAGATCAAGAGTAAGGTAATTCCTTATTCTAAAAATCGGACGGAAGACCTCCTCGTTGCTCGCAACGAGATCGTGTCTAGTTATTTTTATTTTTTTTCCAACCAATTTTGTGTACGCGATTACTCTAAAACTACCCGACCGATTTACATGAAACTTTCAGGTCTGATAGATTATGATCTGAACCTTATTGGAAATTTTTTTTAATGATGACGTCACTTCCGGTTTTGAGTTATTTACAATTTAACGATTTTCAGAGGGTCGGCTTGTCCAGGGGTAAACTCCTAAACGATTTAAGATATTGAGTTCAAAATTTCAGGAATTGTAGACAAAAGGTTGTAGATCTGACATGTGGTATATATATTCTTCTGTGATCAAAAGCGCCAAAGCTCGCCCGAGCTCGAAAATTACAGTTAAAAAAGCGTCGTGATTTTTCGTGGTTTTCTTTCAATATCTCTTTCTTCGATAGTATTTTATTTTAACATGTAGAACAAAAAATCTTAATAAAGTCAAGTGCTTTTATGTGACATCAAGAAAAAGGGACTGGCCCTTCAAAAAAGGGGCTGAGAGGGCTCTAAACTCTTTTAATGATAACTTTTTACTGTGAGATATTTTGTGATACATTTTAGAAGCAATTTTGTTCATTTTAACGGTATCTACCTATACATGGTAATCATTTACTCCTATGTTACATAATTAGGGATTTTAAGGGGCCAGAAGTCCAAAATTTTGATGCTCAATATCTCAAAATGGAGGTAAAATTTGATAAGCAATATTGAACAAAAGATGCTCAAAATATTGAGCCTAACAATAATCAACTCTAATTTCTTTGTTATGTGGTCCTTAAAGGGAGTTACAGGGTCGGCCCCTAATACGACCCTCTCATTATATATCTCGAGAACGGTACAAAATTTGTAATTACTTGTTGAACAAAAAGTGTTTGAATTGACAAGAGCTTTCATTTGAAATCATGAAAAAGGGGCTGGCCCTTCATATAAGGGGCTGAGGGGGCTCTTAAGTCTTTTAATGATAACTTTTTACTGTAAAATATTTTGTGATACGTTATAGAAGCAATTCTGTTCATTCTAACGGTATTCACCTATACATGGCAATCATTTACCCCTATGTTACGTAATTAGGGATTTTAAGGGGCCAGAAGTCCAAAACATTGATGCTCAATATCTCAAAATGGAGGAAAATTTTGATAAGCAATATTGAACAAAAGATGCTCAAAATATTGAGTTTAACAAAAATCAACCATAATTTCTTTGTTATGCGGTCCTTAAAGGGAGTTACAGGCTCGGCCCATAAAACGACCCTCTCAAGATATTTCGAGAACGGTACAAAATTTGTAATTACTTCTTGAACAAAAAGTGTTTGAATTGACAAGAGCTTTCATTTGAAATCATGAAAAAGAGACTGGCCCTTCAAATAAGGGGCTGAGGGGGCTCTAAAGTTTTTTGATGATAAATTTTTACTGTGAGATATTTTTTTATACATTATAGAAGCAATATTGTTCATTCTAACGGTATTCACCTATACTTGGCAATCATTTACTCTTATGTTACTTAATTAGGGATTTTAAGGGGCCAGAAGTCGAAAACTTTGATGCTCAATATCTCAAAATGGAGGAAAATTTTGAAAAGCAATATTGAACAAAAGATGCTCAAAATATTGTGCTTAACAATCTGCAACCATAGTTTCTTTGTTATGCAGTCCCTAAATGGAGTTACAGGGTCGGCCCCTAAAACGACCCTCTCAAGATATCTCGAGAACGGTACAAAATTTGTAAACACTTGTTGAAAAAAAGTGTTAAAATTGATTAGAGCTTTCATTTGAAATCATGAAAAAGGGGCCGGCCCTTCAAATAAGGGGCTGAGGGGGCACTAAAATCTTTTAATGATAACTTTTTACCGTGAAATATTTTGTGATACGTTATAGAGGCATTTATGTTCATTCTAACGTTATTTACCTATGCATGGCAATCATTTACTCCTATGTTACGTAATTAGGGATTTTAAGGGGCCAGAAGTCGAAAACTTTGATGCTCAATATTTCAAAATAGAGGAAAATTTTGAAAAGCAATATTGAACGAAAGATGTTCAAAATATTGAGCTTAACAATCTGCAACCATAGTTTCTTTGTTATGCGGTCCCTTAAAGGAGTAACAGGGTCGGCCCCTAAAACGACCCTCTCAAGAAATCTCGAGAACGGTACACAATTTTTTAAAAACTTGTTAAACAAAATGTGTTTTGAATTGACAAGAACAGTCTTATGAAATCAACAAAGAGGGACCGGCCTTTCAAATAAGGGGCTGAGGGGGCTCTAAGGTCTTTTAATGATAACTTTTTACTGTGAAATATTTTGTGTGATACGTTATAGAGCCAATTATGTTCATTCTAAGGTTATTTACCTATACATGGTAATCATTTCCTCCTATGTTATGTAATTAGGGATTTTAAGGGGCCAGAAGTCCAACACTTTGATCTTCAATATCTCGAAATAGAGGAAAATTCTGGAAAGCAGTATTTAACAAAAGATGCTCGAAATATTGTGCTTAACAATGTACAACCATATATTGTTTGTTATCTGGACCCTAAAAGGAGTTTTAGGACCGGAAATCAAAACGATTTTTCCCAAGTATCTCAACAACGGTAACCAATTTCTAAACACTTATAAGCGGTACACAAAAATACCTTTTAACTAAAATGATTGAAAAGGAATAAGGGACACCAAAGGGATATATAGTCTTTCACCCATTACACTCATAGATTCCGCCTCCTTTTCCGGATAAGTTTCGTTGACGAAGATCAAGAGTAAGGTAATTCCTTATTCTAAAAATCGGACGGAAGACCTCCTCGTTGCTCGCAACGAGATCGTGTCTAGTTATTTTTATTTTTTTTCCAACCAATTTTGTGTACGCGATTACTCTAAAACTACCCGACCGATTTACATGAAACTTTCAGGTCTGATAGATTATGATCTGAACCTTATTGGAAATTTTTTTTAATGATGACGTCACTTCCGGTTTTGAGTTATTTACAATTTAACGATTTTCAGAGGGTCGGCTTGTCCAGGGGTAAACTCCTAAACGATTTAAGATATTGAGTTCAAAATTTCAGGAATTGTAGACAAAAGGTTGTAGATCTGACATGTGGTATATATATTCTTCTGTGATCAAAAGCGCCAAAGCTCGCCCGAGCTCGAAAATTACAGTTAAAAAAGCGTCGTGATTTTTCGTGGTTTTCTTTCAATATCTCTTTCTTCGATAGTATTTTATTTTAACATGTAGAACAAAAAATCTTAATAAAGTCAAGTGCTTTTATGTGACATCAAGAAAAAGGGACTGGCCCTTCAAAAAAGGGGCTGAGAGGGCTCTAAACTCTTTTAATGATAACTTTTTACTGTGAGATATTTTGTGATACATTTTAGAAGCAATTTTGTTCATTTTAACGGTATCTACCTATACATGGTAATCATTTACTCCTATGTTACATAATTAGGGATTTTAAGGGGCCAGAAGTCGAAAACTTTGATGCTCAATATCTCAAAATGGAGGTAAAATTTGATAAGCAATATTGAACAAAAGATGCTCAAAATATTGAGCCTAACAATAATCAACTCTAATTTCTTTGTTATGTGGTCCTTAAAGGGAGTTACAGGGTCGGCCCCTAATACGACCCTCTCATTATATATCTCGAGAACGGTACAAAATTTGTAATTACTTGTTGAACAAAAAGTGTTTGAATTGACAAGAGCTTTCATTTGAAATCATGAAAAAGGGGCTGGCCCTTCATATAAGGGGCTGAGGGGGCTCTTAAGTCTTTTAATGATAACTTTTTACTGTAAAATATTTTGTGATACGTTATAGAAGCAATTCTGTTCATTCTAACGGTATTCACCTATACATGGCAATCATTTACCCCTATGTTACGTAATTAGGGATTTTAAGGGGCCAGAAGTCCAAAACATTGATGCTCAATATCTCAAAATGGAGGAAAATTTTGATAAGCAATATTGAACAAAAGATGCTCAAAATATTGAGTTTAACAAAAATCAACCATAATTTCTTTGTTATGCGGTCCTTAAAGGGAGTTACAGGCTCGGCCCATAAAACGACCCTCTCAAGATATTTCGAGAACGGTACAAAATTTGTAATTACTTCTTGAACAAAAAGTGTTTGAATTGACAAGAGCTTTCATTTGAAATCATGAAAAAGAGACTGGCCCTTCAAATAAGGGGCTGAGGGGGCTCTAAAGTTGTTTGATGATAAATTTTTACTGTGAGATATTTTTTTATACATTATAGAAGCAATATTGTTCATTCTAACGGTATTCACCTATACTTGGCAATCATTTACTCTTATGTTACTTAATTAGGGATTTTAAGGGGCCAGAAGTCGAAAACTTTGATGCTCAATATCTCAAAATGGAGGAAAATTTTGAAAAGCAATATTGAACAAAAGATGCTCAAAATATTGTGCTTAACAATCTGCAACCATAGTTTCTTTGTTATGCAGTCCCTAAATGGAGTTACAGGGTCGGCCCCTAAAACGACCCTCTCAAGATATCTCGAGAACGGTACAAAATTTGTAAACACTTGTTGAAAAAAAGTGTTAAAATTGATTAGAGCTTTCATTTGAAATCATGAAAAAGGGGCCGGCCCTTCAAATAAGGGGCTGAGGGGGCACTAAAATCTTTTAATGATAACTTTTTACCGTGAAATATTTTGTGATACGTTATAGAGGCATTTATGTTCATTCTAACGTTATTTACCTATGCATGGCAATCATTTACTCCTATGTTACGTAATTAGGGATTTTAAGGGGCCAGAAGTCGAAAACTTTGATGCTCAATATTTCAAAATAGAGGAAAATTTTGAAAAGCAATATTGAACGAAAGATGTTCAAAATATTGAGCTTAACAATCTGCAACCATAGTTTCTTTGTTATGCGGTCCCTTAAAGGAGTAACAGGGTCGGCCCCTAAAACGACCCTCTCAAGAAATCTCGAGAACGGTACACAATTTTTTAAAAACTTGTTAAACAAAATGTGTTTTGAATTGACAAGAACAGTCTTATGAAATCAACAAAGAGGGACCGGCCTTTCAAATAAGGGGCTGAGGGGGCTCTAAGGTCTTTTAATGATAACTTTTTACTGTGAAATATTTTGTGTGATACGTTATAGAGCCAATTATGTTCATTCTAAGGTTATTTACCTATACATGGTAATCATTTCCTCCTATGTTATGTAATTAGGGATTTTAAGGGGCCAGAAGTCCAACACTTTGATCTTCAATATCTCGAAATAGAGGAAAATTCTGGAAAGCAGTATTTAACAAAAGATGCTCGAAATATTGTGCTTAACAATGTACAACCATATATTGTTTGTTATCTGGACCCTAAAAGGAGTTTTAGGACCGGAAATCAAAACGATTTTTCCCAAGTATCTCAACAACGGTAACCAATTTCTAAACACTTATAAGCGGTACACAAAAATACCTTTTAACTAAAATGATTGAAAAGGAATAAGGGACACCAAAGGGATATATAGTCTTTCACCCATTACGCTCATAGATTCCGCCTCCTTTTCCGGATAAGTTTCGTTGACGAAGATCAAGAGTAAGGTAATTCCTTATTCTAAAAATCGGACGGAAGACCTCCTCGTTGCTCGCAACGAGATCGTGTCTAGTTATTTTTATTTTTTTTCCAACCAATTTTGTGTACGCGATTACTCTAAAACTACCCGACCGATTTACATGAAACTTTCAGGTCTGATAGATTATGATCTGAACCTTATTGGAAATTTTTTTTAATGATGACGTCACTTCCGGTTTTGAGTTATTTACAATTTAACGATTTTCAGAGGGTCGGCTTGTCCAGGGGTAAACTCCTAAACGATTTAAGATATTGAGTTCAAAATTTCAGGAATTGTAGACAAAAGGTTGTAGATCTGACATGTGGTATATATATTCTTCTGTGATCAAAAGCGCCAAAGCTCGCCCGAGCTCGAAAATTACAGTTAAAAAAGCGTCGTGATTTTTCGTGGTTTTCTTTCAATATCTCTTTCTTCGATAGTATTTTATTTTAACATGTAGAACAAAAAATCTTAATAAAGTCAAGTGCTTTTATGTGACATCAAGAAAAAGGGACTGGCCCTTCAAAAAAGGGGCTGAGAGGGCTCTAAACTCTTTTAATGATAACTTTTTACTGTGAGATATTTTGTGATACATTTTAGAAGCAATTTTGTTCATTTTAACGGTATCTACCTATACATGGTAATCATTTACTCCTATGTTACATAATTAGGGATTTTAAGGGGCCAGAAGTCCAAAATTTTGATGCTCAATATCTCAAAATGGAGGTAAAATTTGATAAGCAATATTGAACAAAAGATGCTCAAAATATTGAGCCTAACAATAATCAACTCTAATTTCTTTGTTATGTGGTCCTTAAAGGGAGTTACAGGGTCGGCCCCTAATACGACCCTCTCATTATATATCTCGAGAACGGTACAAAATTTGTAATTACTTGTTGAACAAAAAGTGTTTGAATTGACAAGAGCTTTCATTTGAAATCATGAAAAAGGGGCTGGCCCTTCATATAAGGGGCTGAGGGGGCTCTTAAGTCTTTTAATGATAACTTTTTACTGTAAAATATTTTGTGATACGTTATAGAAGCAATTCTGTTCATTCTAACGGTATTCACCTATACATGGCAATCATTTACCCCTATGTTACGTAATTAGGGATTTTAAGGGGCCAGAAGTCCAAAACATTGATGCTCAATATCTCAAAATGGAGGAAAATTTTGATAAGCAATATTGAACAAAAGATGCTCAAAATATTGAGTTTAACAAAAATCAACCATAATTTCTTTGTTATGCGGTCCTTAAAGGGAGTTACAGGCTCGGCCCATAAAACGACCCTCTCAAGATATTTCGAGAACGGTACAAAATTTGTAATTACTTCTTGAACAAAAAGTGTTTGAATTGACAAGAGCTTTCATTTGAAATCATGAAAAAGAGACTGGCCCTTCAAATAAGGGGCTGAGGGGGCTCTAAAGTTGTTTGATGATAAATTTTTACTGTGAGATATTTTTTTATACATTATAGAAGCAATATTGTTCATTCTAACGGTATTCACCTATACTTGGCAATCATTTACTCTTATGTTACTTAATTAGGGATTTTAAGGGGCCAGAAGTCGAAAACTTTGATGCTCAATATCTCAAAATGGAGGAAAATTTTGAAAAGCAATATTGAACAAAAGATGCTCAAAATATTGTGCTTAACAATCTGCAACCATAGTTTCTTTGTTATGCAGTCCCTAAATGGAGTTACAGGGTCGGCCCCTAAAACGACCCTCTCAAGATATCTCGAGAACGGTACAAAATTTGTAAACACTTGTTGAAAAAAAGTGTTAAAATTGATTAGAGCTTTCATTTGAAATCATGAAAAAGGGGCCGGCCCTTCAAATAAGGGGCTGAGGGGGCACTAAAATCTTTTAATGATAACTTTTTACCGTGAAATATTTTGTGATACGTTATAGAGGCATTTATGTTCATTCTAACGTTATTTACCTATGCATGGCAATCATTTACTCCTATGTTACGTAATTAGGGATTTTAAGGGGCCAGAAGTCGAAAACTTTGATGCTCAATATTTCAAAATAGAGGAAAATTTTGAAAAGCAATATTGAACGAAAGATGTTCAAAATATTGAGCTTAACAATCTGCAACCATAGTTTCTTTGTTATGCGGTCCCTTAAAGGAGTAACAGGGTCGGCCCCTAAAACGACCCTCTCAAGAAATCTCGAGAACGGTACACAATTTTTTAAAAACTTGTTAAACAAAATGTGTTTTGAATTGACAAGAACAGTCTTATGAAATCAACAAAGAGGGACCGGCCTTTCAAATAAGGGGCTGAGGGGGCTCTAAGGTCTTTTAATGATAACTTTTTACTGTGAAATATTTTGTGTGATACGTTATAGAGCCAATTATGTTCATTCTAAGGTTATTTACCTATACATGGTAATCATTTCCTCCTATGTTATGTAATTAGGGATTTTAAGGGGCCAGAAGTCCAACACTTTGATCTTCAATATCTCGAAATAGAGGAAAATTCTGGAAAGCAGTATTTAACAAAAGATGCTCGAAATATTGTGCTTAACAATGTACAACCATATATTGTTTGTTATCTGGACCCTAAAAGGAGTTTTAGGACCGGAAATCAAAACGATTTTTCCCAAGTATCTCAACAACGGTAACCAATTTCTAAACACTTATAAGCGGTACACAAAAATACCTTTTAACTAAAATGATTGAAAAGGAATAAGGGACACCAAAGGGATATATAGTCTTTCACCCATTACGCTCATAGATTCCGCCTCCTTTTCCGGATAAGTTTCGTTGACGAAGATCAAGAGTAAGGTAATTCCTTATTCTAAAAATCGGACGGAAGACCTCCTCGTTGCTCGCAACGAGATCGTGTCTAGTTATTTTTATTTTTTTTCCAACCAATTTTGTGTACGCGATTACTCTAAAACTACCCGACCGATTTACATGAAACTTTCAGGTCTGATAGATTATGATCTGAACCTTATTGGAAATTTTTTTTAATGATGACGTCACTTCCGGTTTTGAGTTATTTACAATTTAACGATTTTCAGAGGGTCGGCTTGTCCAGGGGTAAACTCCTAAACGATTTAAGATATTGAGTTCAAAATTTCAGGAATTGTAGACAAAAGGTTGTAGATCTGACATGTGGTATATATATTCTTCTGTGATCAAAAGCGCCAAAGCTCGCCCGAGCTCGAAAATTACAGTTAAAAAAGCGTCGTGATTTTTCGTGGTTTTCTTTCAATATCTCTTTCTTCGATAGTATTTTATTTTAACATGTAGAACAAAAAATCTTAATAAAGTCAAGTGCTTTTATGTGACATCAAGAAAAAGGGACTGGCCCTTCAAAAAAGGGGCTGAGAGGGCTCTAAACTCTTTTAATGATAACTTTTTACTGTGAGATATTTTGTGATACATTTTAGAAGCAATTTTGTTCATTTTAACGGTATCTACCTATACATGGTAATCATTTACTCCTATGTTACATAATTAGGGATTTTAAGGGGCCAGAAGTCCAAAATTTTGATGCTCAATATCTCAAAATGGAGGTAAAATTTGATAAGCAATATTGAACAAAAGATGCTCAAAATATTGAGCCTAACAATAATCAACTCTAATTTCTTTGTTATGTGGTCCTTAAAGGGAGTTACAGGGTCGGCCCCTAATACGACCCTCTCATTATATATCTCGAGAACGGTACAAAATTTGTAATTACTTGTTGAACAAAAAGTGTTTGAATTGACAAGAGCTTTCATTTGAAATCATGAAAAAGGGGCTGGCCCTTCATATAAGGGGCTGAGGGGGCTCTTAAGTCTTTTAATGATAACTTTTTACTGTAAAATATTTTGTGATACGTTATAGAAGCAATTCTGTTCATTCTAACGGTATTCACCTATACATGGCAATCATTTACCCCTATGTTACGTAATTAGGGATTTTAAGGGGCCAGAAGTCCAAAACATTGATGCTCAATATCTCAAAATGGAGGAAAATTTTGATAAGCAATATTGAACAAAAGATGCTCAAAATATTGAGTTTAACAAAAATCAACCATAATTTCTTTGTTATGCGGTCCTTAAAGGGAGTTACAGGCTCGGCCCATAAAACGACCCTCTCAAGATATTTCGAGAACGGTACAAAATTTGTAATTACTTCTTGAACAAAAAGTGTTTGAATTGACAAGAGCTTTCATTTGAAATCATGAAAAAGAGACTGGCCCTTCAAATAAGGGGCTGAGGGGGCTCTAAAGTTTTTTGATGATAAATTTTTACTGTGAGATATTTTTTTATACATTATAGAAGCAATATTGTTCATTCTAACGGTATTCACCTATACTTGGCAATCATTTACTCTTATGTTACTTAATTAGGGATTTTAAGGGGCCAGAAGTCGAAAACTTTGATGCTCAATATCTCAAAATGGAGGAAAATTTTGAAAAGCAATATTGAACAAAAGATGCTCAAAATATTGTGCTTAACAATCTGCAACCATAGTTTCTTTGTTATGCAGTCCCTAAATGGAGTTACAGGGTCGGCCCCTAAAACGACCCTCTCAAGATATCTCGAGAACGGTACAAAATTTGTAAACACTTGTTGAAAAAAAGTGTTAAAATTGATTAGAGCTTTCATTTGAAATCATGAAAAAGGGGCCGGCCCTTCAAATAAGGGGCTGAGGGGGCACTAAAATCTTTTAATGATAACTTTTTACCGTGAAATATTTTGTGATACGTTATAGAGGCATTTATGTTCATTCTAACGTTATTTACCTATGCATGGCAATCATTTACTCCTATGTTACGTAATTAGGGATTTTAAGGGGCCAGAAGTCCAAAATTTTGATGCTCAATATCTCAAAATGGAGGTAAAATTTGATAAGCAATATTGAACAAAAGATGCTCAAAATATTGAGCTTAACAATCTGCAACCATAGTTTCTTTGTTATGCGGTCCCTTAAAGGAGTAACAGGGTCGGCCCCTAAAACGACCCTCTCAAGATATCTCGAGAACGGTACACAATTTTTTAAAAACTTGTTAAACAAAATGTGTTTTGAATTGACAAGAACAGTCTTATGAAATCAACAAAGAGGGACCGGCCTTTCAAATAAGGGGCTGAGGGGGCTCTAAGGTCTTTTAATGATAACTTTTTACTGTGAAATATTTTGTGTGATACGTTATAGAGCCAATTATGTTCATTCTAAGGTTATTTACCTATACATGGTAATCATTTCCTCCTATGTTATGTAATTAGGGATTTTAAGGGGCCAGAAGTCCAACACTTTGATCTTCAATATCTCGAAATAGAGGAAAATTCTGGAAAGCAGTATTTAACAAAAGATGCTCGAAATATTGTGCTTAACAATGTACAACCATATATTGTTTGTTATCTGGACCCTAAAAGGAGTTTTAGGACCGGAAATCAAAACGATTTTTCCCAAGTATCTCAACAACGGTAACCAATTTCTAAACACTTATAAGCGGTACACAAAAATACCTTTTAACTAAAATGATTGAAAAGGAATAAGGGACACCAAAGGGATATATAGTCTTTCACCCATTACGCTCATAGATTCCGCCTCCTTTTCCGGATAAGTTTCGTTGACGAAGATCAAGAGTAAGGTAATTCCTTATTCTAAAAATCGGACGGAAGACCTCCTCGTTGCTCGCAACGAGATCGTGTCTAGTTATTTTTATTTTTTTTCCAACCAATTTTGTGTACGCGATTACTCTAAAACTACCCGACCGATTTACATGAAACTTTCAGGTCTGATAGATTATGATCTGAACCTTATTGGAAATTTTTTTTAATGATGACGTCACTTCCGGTTTTGAGTTATTTACAATTTAACGATTTTCAGAGGGTCGGCTTGTCCAGGGGTAAACTCCTAAACGATTTAAGATATTGAGTTCAAAATTTCAGGAATTGTAGACAAAAGGTTGTAGATCTGACATGTGGTATATATATTCTTCTGTGATCAAAAGCGCCAAAGCTCGCCCGAGCTCGAAAATTACAGTTAAAAAAGCGTCGTGATTTTTCGTGGTTTTCTTTCAATATCTCTTTCTTCGATAGTATTTTATTTTAACATGTAGAACAAAAAATCTTAATAAAGTCAAGTGCTTTTATGTGACATCAAGAAAAAGGGACTGGCCCTTCAAAAAAGGGGCTGAGAGGGCTCTAAACTCTTTTAATGATAACTTTTTACTGTGAGATATTTTGTGATACATTTTAGAAGCAATTTTGTTCATTTTAACGGTATCTACCTATACATGGTAATCATTTACTCCTATGTTACATAATTAGGGATTTTAAGGGGCCAGAAGTCCAAAATTTTGATGCTCAATATCTCAAAATGGAGGTAAAATTTGATAAGCAATATTGAACAAAAGATGCTCAAAATATTGAGCCTAACAATAATCAACTCTAATTTCTTTGTTATGTGGTCCTTTAAGGGAGTTACAGGGTCGGCCCCTAATACGACCCTCTCATAATATATCTCGAGAACGGTACAAAATTTGTAATTACTTGTTGAACAAAAAGTGTTTGAATTGACAAGAGCTTTCATTTGAAATCATGAAAAAGGGGCTGGCCCTTCATATAAGGGGCTGAGGGGGCTCTTAAGTCTTTTAATGATAACTTTTTACTGTAAAATATTTTGTGATACGTTATAGAAGCAATTCTGTTCATTCTAACGGTATTCACCTATACATGGCAATCATTTACCCCTATGTTACGTAATTAGGGATTTTAAGGGGCCAGAAGTCCAAAACATTGATGCTCAATATCTCAAAATGGAGGAAAATTTTGACAAGCAATATTGAACAAAAGATGCTCAAAATATGGAGCTTAACAGTAATCAACCCTAATTTCTTTGTTATGTGGTCCTTAAAGTGAGTTACAGGGTCGGCCCCTAATACGACCCTCTCAAAATATATCTCGAGAACGGTACAAAATTTGTAATTACTTGTTGAACAAAAAGTGTTTGAATTGACAAGAGCTTTCATTTGAAATCATGAAAAAGGGGCTGGCCCTTCATATAAGGGGCTGAGGGGGCTCTTAAGTCTTTTAATGATAACTTTTTACTGTAAAATATTTTGTGATACGTTATAGAAGCAATTCTGTTCATTCTAACGGTATTCACCTATACATGGCAATCATTTACTCCTATGTTACGTAATTAGGGATTTTAAGGGGCCAGAAGTCGAAAACTTTGATGCTCAATATTTCAAAATAGAGGAAAATTTTGAAAAGCAATATTGAACGAAAGATGTTCAAAATATTGAGCTTAACAATCTGCAACCATAATTTCTTTGTTATGCGGTCCCTTAAAGGAGTAACAGGGTCGGCCCCTAAAACGACCCTCTCAAGATATCTCGAGAACGGTACACAATTTTTTAAAAACTTGTTAAACAAAATGTGTTTGAATTGACAAGAACATTCTTATGAAATCAACAAAGAGGGACCGGCCTTTCAAATAAGGGGCTGAGGGGGCTCTAAGGTCTTTTAATGATTACTTTTTACTGTGAAATATTTTGTGATACGTTATAGAAGCAATTATGTTCATTATAAGGGTTTTTACCTATACATGGCAATCATTTACTCCTATGTTTTGTAATTAGGGATTTTAAGGGGCCAGAAATCCATCACTTTGATCCTCAATATTTCGAAATAGAGGAAAGTTCTGGAAAGAGTATTGAACAAAAGATGCTCAAAATTATGTGCTTAACAATCTGCAACCATATATTGTTTGTTATCTGGATCCTAAAATAAGTTTTAGGGCCGGATATCAAAACGATTTTTACCAGATATCTCAAAAACGGTAACCAATTTCTAAACACTTCTTAGCGGTACACAAAAATACCTTTTAAATAAAATGAATGAAAAGGAGCTGATCCTTCAAATAAGGGACACCAAAGGGATCGATAGTCTTTCATCCATTACTCTTAGACCCCGCCTCCTTTTACGGATACGTTTCGTTGACGAAGATCAAGAGTAAGGTCATTACATATTCTAAGAATCGGACGGAAGACCTCCTCGTTGCTCGCAACGAGATCGTGTCTAGTTATTATTTTTTTTCTTTTTTTTTCTTACAAATTTTGTGCACGCGAGTTCTCGTAAACGGCTTGGTCGATTTTTATTAAACTTTCAGATCTAATAGAAGTTGATCTGAACCTTATTGGAAAATTTTTATATTGATGACGTCATTTCTGTTTCTGAGATATTGACGATTTAGTGATTTTTTGAGGGTCTGATTGTCCATTGAACTCCTCCTAAACGGTAAAAGATATTGAGTTCAAATTTTCAGGGATGATAGATGAAAGATTGAAGATATGTCTAAAGGCAATCATCAATGTCTAGCTCAAAGAGCATCAAAGCTCGCCTGGACCCGAAAATAGAGATTTAAAAAAAGTCATGAGTTTTTGTGGTTTTCTTTGTTTATATCTTTTCTCAAAAATATTTCGTTAAAGCTTGTTTAGCAAAAAAAGTTTATATTTATAAGAGCTTTCGTTTAGTACCAAGACAAAGGGGCTGGCCCCTAAAATTAGGGATCCACATGGGTCTAAAGTCTTTGATTTGTAGCTCTTTACTGAGAGTTATTTTGTTATAAATTATAGAAGCAAAATTGTTTATCTTACTATTATGTACCCATACAATGAAATGCCTTTCTGATATGTTACGTAATTAGGGATTTTCAGGGGTCAGAAGTTCAAAACTTTGATCATCTATATCTCCTTAATGAAAAATATTTTGATAAGTGTAGAAGAAAAGGTGTTTAAATTGACGTTTCAACAATATTCAACTCTCAAAATTTCATTAAACAGCCCCTTAAAGAAGATAAGGGACCGGCCCCTAAAATCTACTTTCTCATATATCTCCAAAACGGTAACGAATTTCTAATAACTTGTTTAACAAAATGTGTTCAGAATTTAATTACCTTTTATTTGATATCAAGAAAAAGGGGCTGGCCCCTCAAATTAGGGGACCAAAGGGCTCTAAAATCTTTAATCTGTAGCCCTTTACATAGAGATATTTTGTGAAATATTATAGAAGCAAATATGTTTATCTCACAGTTATGTAACCAAGCAATGTAATGATTTTATTATGTGTTACGTAATTAAGGGTTTTTAGGGGCCAAAAGTCCAAAATTTCGATCACCCATATCTCAGAAAGGAAAAATATTTTGAAATGCAATACTGAAGAAAAGTTGTTCAAATTAATGTTCTTAACAATATTCAACCTTCAAAATTTCGCTAAAAGGCCCCTATAAGGAGATAAGGGATCGGCCCCTAAAACCTTCTATCTTATATATCTCCAAAACGGTAACGATTTTTTAAACACTTGTTGAACAATATTTGTTTAGAATTAAATGACTCTCATTTAATATCAAGAAAAAGGGGCTGGCCCCTAAAATAAGGGGACCAAAGGGCTCTAATGTCTTTAATCTGTAGCCCTTTAGTGAGGGGTATTTTGTGAAATGTTATAGAAGCAAATATGTTTATCTCACAGTTATGTATCCAAGCAATGAAATGATTTTATTATGTGTTACGTAATTAAGGGTTTTTAGGGGCCAAAAGTCCAAAATTTCGATCACCCATATCTCAGAAAGGAAAAATATTTTGTAATGCAATACAGAAGAAAAGTTGTTCAAATTAATGTTCTTAACAATATGCATCCTTCAAAATATCGCTAAAAGGCCCCTATAAGGAGAGAAGGGATCGGCCCCTAAAACCTTCTATCTTATATATCTCCAGAACGGTAACGATTTTTTAAACACTTGTTAACAAAATGTGTTCAGAATTAAATATCCATTCATTTGATATCAAGAAAAAGGGACTGGCCCCTTAAATTAGGGGATCAAAGAGCTCTAAAATCTTTTATCTAGAGCCCTTTAATGAGAGCAATTTTGTGAAATGTTATTAAGGCTAGATTAGATATAATACGTTTATATATCCTAACAATATAATGATTTTCTCTTGCGTTACCCAATTAGGGTTTTTAGGGACCAGGGGTAAACAAGTTTGATCTTTTCTATCTTAATTGGAAGAAATGCAAGTATTTAAAAAAGCAAGAGAACTTATAAAAATCGGTACAATAAAGCATTAGTACTTCCCTCCTTTTTCCATAACATGTTTTGTTGTTGAAAATCAAAGTCGATGATGTCATATTTCATTCTAAAAATCGAACGGAAGACCTCCTCGTTGCTCGCAACGAGATCGTGTCTAGTTATTAAGGTCTTCCGTTTCCAACGGAAGACCTTATTGTTTTTCTTCGGTTTCTTCTTCCCTATTATTATTATTTTTGGTTTTTTTTCTTACAAATTTTGTGCACGCGAGTTCTCGGAAATGGCTCGGCCGATTTTCATGAAACTTTCAGATCTAATAGATATTGATCTGAACCTTATTGGAAATTTTTTATTATGATGACGTCACTTCCGTTTCAGAGATATTGACGTTTTAGCGATTTTAAGAGGGTCAGCTTGTCCGTCGAACTCCTCCTAAACGATAAAAGATATCAAATTCAAATTTTCAGGAATTGTAGACGAATGATTGTAGTTTTGTCTAAAGTGAGCCATTTATGTTTGGCGCAAAAGGCGCCGAAGCTCGCCTGGACCCGAAAATTGAGATATAAAAAATGTAGTGATTTTTCTTGGTTTTCTTTAATTATCTCTTTTCTCGAAAATATTTTGTTAAGATATGTAGAGCAATTAAAATTTATTTTTACAAGAGCTTTAATTTGAGATCAAGAAAAGGGGCTGGCCCTTCAAATTAGGGGCCGATAAGGCTCTAAAGTCTTTTGATTATAACTTTTTACTGTGAAATATTTTGTAATACGTTATAGAAGCAATTATGTTTATTCTAACGTTATTCGCCTATACATGGCAATCATTTACTCCTATATTACGTAATTAGGGATTTTAAGGGGCCAGAAGTCCAAAACTTTAATGCTCAATATCTCTAAATGGAGAAACATTTTGATAAGCAATATTGAACAAAAGATGCTCAAAATATTGAGCTTATCAATCTGCTACAATAATTTCTTTGTTATGCGGTCCCTGAAAGGAGTTACAGGGTCGGCCCCTAAAACGACCCTCTCCAGATATCTCCAGAACGGTACAGAATTTCTAAACACTTGTTGAACAAAATGTGTTTGAATTGACACGAGCTTTCATATAAGATCAAGAAAAAAGGGCTGGCCCTTCAAATTAGGGGCCGATAAGGCTCTAAAGTCTTTTGATTATAACTTTTTACCGTGAAATATTTTGTAATACGTTATAGAAGCAATTATGTTTATTCTAACGTTATTCGCCTATACATGGCAATCATTTACTCCTATATTACGTAATTAGGGATTTTAAGGGGCCAGGAGTCCAAAACTTTGATGCTCAATATCTCTAAATGGAGAAACATTTTGATAAGCAATATTGAACAAAAGATGCTCAAAATATTGAGCTTATCAATCTGCAACAATAAGTTCTTTGTTATGCGGTCCCTGAAAGGAGTTACAGGGTCGGCCCCTAAAACGACCCTCTCCAGATATCTCCAGAACGGTACAGAATTTCTAAACACTTGTTGAACAAAATGTGTTTAAATTGACACGAGCTTTCATATAAGATCAAGAAAAAAGGGCTGGCCCTTCAAATTAGGGGCCGATAAGGCTCTAAAGTCTTTTGATTATAACTTTTTACTGTAAAATATTTTGTGATACCTTATAAAAACAATTATGTTTATTCTAACGTTATTCACCTATTCATGGCAATCATTTAATCCTATATTACGTAAAAAGGGATTATAAGGGGCCAGAAGTCCAACACTTTGATGCTCAATATCTCTAAATGGAGAAACATTTTGATAAGCAATATTGAGCAAAAGATGCTAAAAAATTAAGCTTAACAATATGCAACCATATTTTATGTGTGATACGGTCCTTAAAAGGAGTACAGGGTCGGCCCCTAAATCGACCCTCTCCAGATATCTACAGAACGGTACAGAATTTCAAACACTTGTTTAACAAAATGTGTTTGAATTGACAAACACATTCTTATGACATCATAAAAAAGGGGCTGGCCCTTCAAATTAGGGGCTGAGGGGGCTCTAAAGACTTTTAATGATAAATATTTACTGTGAAATATTTTTTGATCCGTTATAGAGGCAATTATGTTTATTCTAACGTTATTTACCTATACATGGCAATGATCATTTACCCCTACGTTACGTAATTAGGGGTTTTAAGGGACCAGAAGTCCAAAACTCTGATCCTCTATATCTCAAAATGGAGGACATTCCGAAAAGCAGTATTTAACAAAAGATACTCAAAATAATGTGCTTAACAATGTACAACCATATATTGTTTGTTATCTGGACCCTAAAAGGAGTTTAGGACCAGATATCGAAACGATTTTTCACATATATCTCAAAAACGATAACCAATTTCTAAACACTTATTAGCAGTACACAAAAATACCTTTTAACTAAAATGAATGAAAAGGAGCTGATCCCTCAAATAAGGGACACAAAAGGGGTAGATAGTCTTTCACCCATTACTCTTAGACCCCGCTTCCATTTCCAGATACGTTTCGTTGACGAAGATCAAGAGGAAGGTCATTCCGTATTCTAAAAATCGGACGGAAGACCTCCTCGTTGCTCGCAACGAGATCGTGTCTAGTTATTATTATTTTTTTTTCTTTCAAATTTTGTGCACGCGAGTTCTCGGAAATGGCTCGGCCGATTTTCATGAAACTTTCAGATCTAATAGATATTGATCTGAACCTTATTGGAAATTTTTTATTTTGATGACGTCATTTCCGTTTCAGAGATATTGACGTTTTAGCGATTTTAAGAGGGTCAGCTTGTCCGTCGAACTCCTCCTAAACGATAAAAGATATCAAATTCAAATTTTCAGGAATTGTAGACGAATGATTGTAGTTTTGTCTAAAGTGAGGCATTTATGTTTTGCGCAAAAGGCGCCGAAGCTCGCATGGACCCGAAAATTGAAACAAAAAAAATGTAGTGATTTTTCTTGTTTTTTTTAAATTATCTCTTTTCTCGAAAATATTTTGTTAAGACATGTAGAGCAATCAAAATTTTTTTTTTCAAGAGCTTTCATTTGAGATCAAGAAAAAGGGGCTGGCCCTTCAAATTAGGGGCCGATAAGGCTCTAAAGTCTTTTGATGATAACTTTTTAATGTGAAATATTTTGTGATACGTTGTAGAAGCAATTATGTTTATTCTAACGTTATTTACCTACACATGACAATTATTTACTCCTAAATTACGTAATTAGGGATTTTAAGGGGCCAGAAGTCCAAAACTTTGATGCTCAATATCTCTAAATGGAGAAATATTTTGAAAAGCAATATTGAACAGAAGATGTTCAAAATATTGAGCTTATCAATCTGCAACAATAATTTCTTTGTGATGCGGTCCCTGAAAGGAGTTACAGGGTCGGCCCCTAAATCGACCCTCTCCAGAAATCTCCAGAATGGTACAGAATTTCTAAACACTTGTTGAACAAAATGTGTTTAAATTGACAATAGCTTTTCATTTGAGATCATGAAAAAGGGGCTGGCCCTTCAAATTAGGGGCTGAGGGGGCTCTAAAGTCTTTTGATGATAACTGTTTACTGTAAAATATTTTGTGATACGTCATAGAAGCAATTATGTTTTTTCTAACGTTATTCACCTATACATGACAATTATTTACTCCTATATTACGTAATTAGGGATTTGAAGGGGCCAGAAGTCCAAAACTTCGATGCTCAATATCTCTAAATGGAGAAACATTTTGATAAGCAATATTGAACAAAATATGCTTAAAATATTGAGCTTATCAATATGCAACACTAATTTCTTTGTGATGCGGTCCCTGAAAGGAGTTACAGGGTCGGCCCCTAAATCGACCCTCTCCAGAAATCTCCAGAACGGTACAGAATTTCTAAACACTTGTTGAACAAAATGTGTTTAAATTGACAATAGCTTTTCATTTGAGATCAAGAAAAAGGGGCTGGCCCTTCAAATTAGGGGCTGAGGGGGCTCTAAAGTCGTTTGATGATAACTTTTTACTGTAAAATATTTTGTGATACCTTATAAAAACAATTATGTTTATTCTATCGTTATTCACCTAAACATGGCAATCATTAACTCCTATATTACGTTATTATAGATTTTAAGGGGCCAGAAGTCCAAAACTTTGATCCTCTATATCTCTAAATGGAGGAGAATTTTGAAAAACAATTTTGAAGATGCTAAAAAATTAAGCTTAACAATATGCAACCATATTTTCTGTGTGATACCGTCCTTAAAAGGAGTTACAGGGTCGGCCCCTAAATCGACCCTCTCCAGATATCTCCAGAACGGTGCAGAATTTCAAACACTTGTTGAACAAAATGTGTTTGAATTGACAAACACATTCTTATGACATCGTAAAAAAGGGGGCTGGCCCTTCAAATAAGGGGCTGAGGGGGCTCTAAAGACTTTTAATGATAAATATTTACTGTGAAATATTTTTTGATCCGTTATAGAGGCAATTATGTTTATTCTAACGTTATTTACCTATACATGGCAATCATTTACTCCTACGTTACGTAATTAGGGATTTTAAGGGGCCAGAAATCCAAAACTCTGATCCTCTATATCTCAAAATGGAGGACAATTCCGAAAAGCAGTATTTAACAAAAGAAACTCAAAATAATGTGCTTTACAATGTACAACCATATATTGTTTGTTATCTGGACCCTAAAAGGAGTTAAAGACCAGATATCAAAACGATTTTTCACATATATCTCAAAAACGATAACCAATTTCTAAACACTTACTAGCTGTACACAAAATACCTTTAACTAAAAAGAATGAAAAGGAGCTAATCCCTCAAAAAAGGGACACAAAAGGGGTAGATAGTCTTTCACCCATTACTTTTAAACCCCGCTTCCATTTCCAGATACGTTTTGTTGACGAAGATCAAGAGCAAGGTCATTCCGTATACTAAAAATCAAACGGAAGACCTCGTCGTTGCTCGCAACGAGATCGTGTCTAGTTATTATTATTATTGTTATTATTATTATTATATATGAAAATCGGAAAGTGTAAAATATATTACGATGCTGTCTACAAGTGCTCGTGATGAAGGTCTCAAAAGAGATACAAAAGAGAATAGAAAACAATAGTTAAACTAAGAACAACATTTATATACAAGATCAAATGTATACCAATCAGAATCCAAATAAAAATCATTGATTTAAAAAGAGTCCAGATCGCAAAATGACAAAATGATAAGCATTTAGACGAAATTAAGAAAATAAACCCCAAAACTAAACAACCAAAAAAAAACCCAAACAACCCTCCCCCCACACCCCCCCCCCCCCAAAAATCAAATAAAAACTCCAAACAACCAAAAAAAAAAGGAGTCAAGGTAGCGAAATTACAATTTAGTAAATGTTTTGTTTTTCTTATGCAGGGATAGAATAGTTTTTGTACATTATTTGCTGCTATCGACACATTACAATCGTGTTGAAAACTTTAAGACGTAGAAAACATTCCAACATTCTTCAATCATTTTAGAAGACGCAGTAATGCATAACCGTTATCAACCTATCGTCTTTTGGATAGCATCTAGACGACTTTAGGACTTAAAAAGACGAACTTCAAAGGGTAACCTTGATCATGCCTTTCAAGATAAATCTATTCTTTTGTTTGCAAAAACTTTAAGGTAACACCCTTTTTTACAGGAAAAAATGCAAGATTTCAAATATGTGTTTAAACGCAGATAAGTTAAATATGTTTCGGCAATTTCGAAACAATTTGAAAGATATAATTTGAACAGAAACAAGGAGCTTGGCAATTGTTGAAGAAATAAAACAAGTACAATGTTTGAGCACAATAAAAGAGTTTTCATATTTACACAAAATTTGCAATAAAAAACACATGTCAAACAATGTTTTGTATGACCAGTAAATTATACAAAACGAAAAAAAAATGTTTTGTTGATTCTCATGGAAGAAAAAGCAATCATCTGAAAAAACATGTAATAATATTGTTTTATTAAAAAATCAAAACAAGCAAGTTCATTTTCTACGATTTTCTTTTAAATCAAAAGTTTAACAACAAACTGTAAGTAAGTTTATTAAAATATACAAATCAAAACTTATTGCTTTATTTCTTATTCAAAATTAACTGCCGTTTAATAGTAGCTATTTCTAAATTTTCTAATGATCAAACGTGGAATCCTGTACAAACAAGTCGTCAAAAGAGGTGACGTCACAGGGTCAATAATAAAGAGGCCCCCAAAAGAAAGAAATAGATGAACCGATCTTACACCAAATTAAAAATGCCTATGCTTAATCGTCTGCCGATTGTTTACGTATTCATAAACTTCCATAGTCCCCTTTCTACATTGTGATTATTGAGACTATAGTACCAACTTTTATTTGTTAACAACAAAGCTTTACTGAATGAGTTTTATGTAGCTTACGATCCAACAAATGGCACTGTTATATAAGATGCATAACTCATATATAAATATAATGATTTGTTACCTTATAAGTGTTTTAGTCTGACTAAAAATGAATTCAATTCAAATCGTTGTTAAGATAACGAATTAGCATATTCATATTGTTTGTGTTAAATCTGTTTGACATCATATTCTTTCTTGGGAAACGTCCTATTCCATTGAAGGCGTGACTCTTCATGTCCTTGTAAGATGCACATTTTGCAATGGATTGTATGTTAGATAATTGTAACCATTTTTAGGTTGGGTTATTTAGGAATAATTCGGCACATCAATATTGAAAATAAAAGGTATCTTTAAAGATACTGAGATAAAGAAATAAAAACAATGGTTTTAGCAACATCTTCTGTAGAAATAATCCAACAAAGTGAAAAAGCTATGTGGAAACACATATACATTAATATTTATACCCTTATGTTTATACATTGGATGGTTTTATCTAAAAAAAAAAGGGCCGAAACCAATATCTCCACTTTGTCACGCACTCAATTACCAAACTCCCTATCAAGCGTATAAATTAAGCACAGGCCTCGTTATTTTTATTTGACGTCTAGTTACTGAGAAGAGGTTGATTAGTTATTATGAAATGAACTTCTTTCATTAGCACGTGCTGCAAATACATTAAAAAAAAATACAATTCACCAATAATTGTTAATTTTTTTGTTTTGGCTTAATTTATGTCGATGCTTTCATTAAGTTTAGATTTACATGGATTTTTTTTTCGGGTAACACCAAATTTTGGACATATATATATATAAACAGGTGAGTATAAATCGTAAATAACATTGGGGAAGGAAAGAATATCCCAGGATGCGAAACCCCAAAAGGTTTATACCGAAGATCAGTTAGTTACTGATATCATGTTTTTGTTTGCTGGGATTTATCATAGTGGTATCCCTGCTAAATCAATAGAGCTTTTGAAATAAATGCAGTGTATTAGTTTGGGGATAACAGGGGAGCAGTTGGATGGAAAGAGCATGATTTTCAGTCTATAGGTTACGCGAGGCCCATAATCCAGCATCCGTATAGCGGGAAGGGTGGATTCTAAGCTCTGGTTAAAATATAAGACCCCAACCTTAACTGTTAATGCTACTCAAACCCTGCATGGTGCTACATCTGTAGGAACAACTTCTATAACTACAACTTTAACTTCAAAGGGTCTTGCGGAATGTATTCTTGCACGTAGGGCATGCAGTGGCCAGCATGCCATGCTACACTGCCCTCTTGCACAAACGTATCCAATGCATAGTTTTTGTGCCCCCAGATTTCTAATACATGCTAAAATCAACCCATGACTCAACAATTGCATTTCAGGGGACCCAAAAACTCTAATAAGTAACGCCACCGAATCAGATTTAAAACCCTACAAGGTTAAATGCGTCGGCTTAAGGCCTATTAAACTCCCTGCACTAGATATTTTCATGCTATCCAAATACTCATACTTCAATAAGTATTGTTAAAGATTTTCACAGGGTTTTAAATTATATTACCCGCGGCCAAGATTTCATATGCAATAAAAAAAAGGATATGGACGTGTTAACATTGCAACGAGCTTCAAGAAAAAAAATAAATGTAAAATTAGGAACGTGGGGGCCATTTCGTAATCTTCCAATTCCAAACATCCGCATATCTCCTATCGGAGTGTAAGGGGGCAACTCTGTTGGAGTTTAATAACTCTTTCACTTCCTGAATTCTATAGCGTAAATTTGTTATAGACCCGAGAAAACATACATCATTTGACTCAGTTATACAGATGATTGCTTAAACTGTTCAGGGGGCATTTATAGGATAATAGGAAATAAAATCAGCTTTTAAACTTTTGCCAATTTGTCCAGGGGATTTTGATCTACTTGGTTTTTTGTTTGATGATATGTACTGCATTGATAAGTGTTTACCATTTGGGATGTTCTGTATCATGTAAGGTTTTTTGCAAACATTTTTAAGCTGGTTGACCATAAAAAAAACTCATGGGGACATAATAGACTACTATTGGACGATTTTATATTTGTGGGTCACAGTGCTTCTGTTTATAAGGACATTAGATCTACATATAATAGTATTTATCATGAGCTAGAGATACCTTTAGCCGAGCATAAAACTGTAGATCCTACCACTGGTTTAACATTTTTAGGTTTGGAAGTCGACACCATTGAAATGCTGGTTAGAGTAATAAATCCAGAATGAGTTGAACTCTATATCATTTAAAACAATTGTTCCCACTCAAAAAGTCACACTCTAGCAGTTGCAAACAGTGCTGGGAAAACTTAATTTCTTTACAAGAGCAATTTGACCAGTCCGTGCATTTGTTCGGCGCCTGAATGACGCCATCATCGGTGTCACGCAACTTAATCATTACTTGAGAATTACTCAACCAATGCGAGAGGACATTTTTATGTGGTGTAGGTTTTTGGAAGATTTTAACGTTGTGGTTTATTTCATTGACGAAAAACGGTTTTCAGATCAAATCTCAATTTGTTCACTGATAGCCCAGGGATCTGCATAGTTTTAAATGGGGTATGGTTTTTCTTTAATTGGCGTGAAAATTGGAAATATATCGATGGGTGTCAGGACCCTTGTATTTTGGCCTCCAACATTATGTTCGGTGGTTCAGTACTTACCGCATCTATTAACACCTGACCTTGCTTATTCAACGGAATACGTTTGTATTTGTCTGCAATAACTTATCACTGCAGGAATTAAGGAATAGGGGACCCAACTTCTAAACTTTTAGTTGCAAAGCTTTTGCAGGGCATGTAACGCTTAAATTATAGATCTGATACAATACTGTCTATAACTAAAGACCTACTTGAAAATAGTAATTTTGTTTTGTCCACTACGTGCACTAATTTTTTTATGAAACAAGTCTTCTCTTTCATGAAACGTATACCATTGAGAATGCTAGTAATTTTATTTGTCACTGGGTGACGAACCTTTTCGTACAGTATTTTTTGAGTTTGACTTTCAGTTTATTTAACAGTGCATGTACGGCAGATTCTTCAACTGATAATGGTAGACCACATATGCGTATTTTAAGTGTTTGCTGAGACACTGAAGTTGCTCTAGAAGAATACGGATTTGTGTCGTAAAGAGAAACAGAAACGGTGTTGATTTCTATGCCCTATGTTAACAGTTTGTTTGGCTTTCTAATGTTTTCAAATAAATGCGCCACAGATTGTGGTCTAACTGTAGACAATGTAGGTCTTCACCAATAACACGCATACCTGAATCTATTAGAAAAACGTGAAAATGAAAGTTGAATCAGGAGTACCTTAGGCGAAAAAAATTTTCTTCCAACCCTTGGCGCCGCCATATTGGTAGCCATTTTGTTTTTAAAAAGTTAGTTCGAACATTGATTGACTGGTACTTATCGATGTTTATTGCCCCTTAACTCGATTAAAATGTTCAAGTGTTTCAAAAAAAGTTAATGTCATGCTTATATACTTTGGGGGAATGACTGAGGGGAGACTTCGATTAGAAAACTCAGGTAAGTTTGAATGAATCTTTTTCAATTTATTCAGATCAACTTATCACATTTTAAATCATTTGGTCTTGCATCCTCCCATGCATGCAATGGCGTTATTCTCAAAACTCTCGTGTAATGTAATCGCAACGTAAAGCCTTAATTCTTGTGCATCCAAGTTGACAGTGTTATATGACGGCGCAATAATCCGCCATCCTGATATAAAACATAACTCTTTTGTTTTCTGTGTTAGAGTACACTTGTTCAAATTGGCAACTGCTGTTTTGATAAACAGTCTTCCGGCCGTGAGGCTCTCTAAATAAAAGGGTATGCTTGCTATCTCGCTTAGCAAGCTTACCCTACGGCACGGTTGCAAGTTAAATCCGCTCATACCCCAACCCATATGGTGATGGAGATCTCAATCTCCAAAGCTCCATGGTTGCTTTTTAGTTTGGGAACTTATGGCGTGAGTGAGCGGCACTCGTAATTTGAGACTAGTGCATGTATCACTATATTGACATCGACCCTTGCACCTCCCAAAGATCAACCATAAATTCTTGACTTCTGTACCTTGAAGAGAGTCAAGATATTAATCCTCTGAACCTTAAACTTTGAGTGAACTTTGAGTTAACTATAAACTTTGTTTGGATTTGTTGAATAATGTGTAATACATGTAAGATCTTACTTGACGTGTTGAATTTGCCCAATTATCTCCATATTTGAAATAAAATTGAAAGAAAATTTAAAAATGATTTACCACTGGTATTTTGTCGCGCACTTTTTAGAGATAACATTGTTTACAAATAATAGCTGTATTAATTTAAACATTGATGGTTTTTCCCAAAAGTATTTTTCAATAAATCTGACTTGTTATAGCTGCTAGCATGGATTAAGAAAAAGTGATATTCATCCTCAATTTCCGATCGACAAAATTCAAATATTTTGTTATTACGCAAAATACATCTATGGTGTCCACTTTCTATAGATAAATTAAATGATTAAATCCTGATAATACTGCCTTGTCTTTTGTAAATAAAAAGAATGGATTTCACCAAACAATCTTGTAGTGAAAATGGTCAATAATGTTTCTATATAATATAAATCTAGATAAGCAACTAGTATTTATATCTGCAATAAGATTTTGCACAAAAGTTATTCTTTGCTTTATTAGAAAACAATATCTTTTTAACAAAATTTGGTAGATCCAGATAAAGCGTTAATCCATTTTCTTACAATTGTCGTTGATATTTGACACCCAGGTGGATATAATTTTCAATTTTTGTTCACACTCTTCTAACAATTTGTTATAGCATGACCTACTGATACAATTTCTACGAATAAGGCATTTAGCAAACACAAACGCTAGTTCTTAATTATCCTCCTTAGGATATCCATATATACTTATAATGACCTTATTTTGCTAAAAAATAATCTATTTTGGAAATGATCAATTTTGGAGATATTTTCAGATATAGTGTCTTTTATTGTATTAAGCAAGTAAAGAAAATACTTTTATCATTAAGGTGCTGCAAAAAAGTAACCAGAAGATGGTTTTAAAAACATGTTTCTGATATCATCACCAACATTATCAAAGCTGTTCGAAAACAACGTCAGCATGAAGAAACAGACCATAAATCAAGAAAGGATTTGAAACACATATTTTTCCCAATTTATATATAGTATTTGTAGCACTTATTGATTACATGTAGAATAACAAAACACTGCGAAAGGATTAAACGGTTTTTAATTTGAATAAAACACAAAATTTACACATATTATCATGGTCTCATTAAAAATATAAATAATAAAGACAAGCATCTAATTTACAAATACAAAAAAGGGCATATTATGGAATACAGGTAAAGAGACATCATTCACACACAGAATATAATGCATTAAAATCTGAATATTTTACGTTATGAATATAATTTTAATGATTTTGATCTTGTAAATTTATCTTAGAATTACCTTCATAACAAGCTCAACAAGACAGAAATTCAGACAGCTAGGAAATATAACTTTTTCAATGATATTAATAAAATGACCTTCATACAAATTTGATACAGGTAAGATCAATTTATACATTATCTGGAATTTGCCTCTTAGATCCTTAAGGACAGGGACACAGCTCTGGACTGTATGACCACACCCTTTTCTACACACAAAACACACAGATACATGTACTTATCTTGTACCAAACATAAGTTTAACTAAGACACAAGGACTGTACCTGTCCGTATAATTAAATACTTCTCTATCGTTTTAGTTTTAAAAGAATTAATATTCCTAAAATTACTGGCCTGTTCAAGATGGAGATCTAATTCCCACTATAACATAAAATCAAAATGTACTTATTCCAAATCTTAGTTGTGAATCAATATGCCAGCAAAGTTCCAAAACCATGCAAACTTTTCTCCAAAAATAGTTACATAACATTCACTATCTATAAATCCAATATGCTGGCAAAGCCCCAAGAAAGAAACTCAAAACAGAACACAACCCAAATGTAAACAAAATGAAAGTTTCAAAAGTAAAAACACTACTGTATTAAAATCGTAAGTAACGATACACACATATTTATTATATTTTATTAAATAAAACGTGTATAACACATCCACAACTCCTAAAATAATAAAATATTAAACGAAGTCAATTCAGGTTTTGTTGCGTAAAATCTACAAAAGCAAAACTTTTTGTTTTTCAACCATATGATATTTTAATTTAAACCACCCTTTATACTCTGTCCCAAGATACTAGTATGATCATTTCACTTTTCGTGTAATTAATCGATATTTTTAAATACCTCTAGGTTCAAACGATATTCATTTAAGAGTATCAAAAATTTCCAAGATTTTCCCGTAAAAACGCCCCCTTAAGCTTATCAGGTTTCAATACACAACTAAAAATGTGATGTCTTCGAAATTTTTTTATTGCAGCAGACCCGGATTAGAATGTTGTAAAAATTGTGTGGGATATTCCGAGTGACTATCGAATGGAAAAAAGATGTAAACATTCCCCATTATATCTTTACGTAAGAAATCTGTTTTGTTCCTGTCAGTTTTTCCGAGGAAAAAATGATAATGTGTCAATGACAATATCTTGGAATTTTTCCTTTCATCCATTTTATTGCATTTCAACGCGGAAATATCGTTCAAAAAATAACATTTTCTTTAAAAAGTCTGACATTTTATCTTTGTTTTGCTTCTTGTTCTTATCGTAAAAAAAGGTATTGAGAACATTTTCATAAAAGGAATAAATAGGCTGTATTTTACTAGAATGCGCATTTACATGAACAATGGAAATTAAAATCGGTCTACTGAACAAAACAGCCGTATAGTCGCACTGCAATGCAGTAAATGAAGTGTGTACAAGGTATTCTTTTTTTTTGGGGGGGGGGGGGGGCGCTTGTGTTCAATTTTTTAGTGCATTCCTGTCTCGGTCGCTTTTACCTCTTGAGCAACAAAATCTAGCAATTCTGTTGCAGATCCCTCGATACTTTTAATGTTCTTTGCCAAATAAGAAAGGGTATCCACGTTTGATATTATTTCGCTACGCGACTTCGATAGTTGATGGATCATCTTTTGCAGGGATTGTATTCGTCCTAGAATCAAGTCGTCTGTTACTCTATCTACAAACTTATTAATGACGCTGCCTTGATTTGTTTCAAGTTCCTTGCAGATTAATCCTTTGATGGACAAAAGACATCTTCTATATTCTTCGTCTATGAGCTTTTCTTTTCGTTTATCTCGACCAAGAAATTTTACAATTGGGAAAATAATTGGGCTTGCAGCGATAGTTAAACCAACTCCAGTAGCAAGTAAGGGTATCCACAGTGGTGATGTTGCAAGAACAATCCCAACAAAAGATGCTGTTGAGAGCTCTGAATCTTCTTTAGACAGTGTAGGCGTCTTACTTGTCTTATCTTCAGTACAACCAGTCCAACCAGTTTCCATTTTGGAGAGATCGGATGATTTTTTTTGGTAAAAAGAAGCTGTTTCATCTTTTATTTTTCTAAACTTTTGCAAAACATCTTTAGTTTGTAAGTATTCTGAAACGTACATTTTGACTCTTTCTTGGACTTTTTCAGTAAAGACATTTGGTTGCCAATCAATTTTCATGATAGGTTTGTGACCTGGCGGGTTGAGAACTTTGTCTTTTCCCGCTGGTGTAAGCATGTAGTCATAACATGCTTCTGCTGTATCCTCTATAGCCTTTTGGGTTTTCTTACGCAACGTATCTTTGATCTGAATTTAAATATCATATCAACAGTTATAACAATGTCAACAATTCTATGCTATGAAGTTAAAGAAGCGTGGTTACGATTTTTGTAAAAATCAAATTAATTTCTCAGTCTTTTTTTTATTGTTTACAATGCTTAAGCAATGTATTTTTAGTGATCAAACAAAATTTGAGTTTCAGCCTTAGAATAACATGCAAGATACAGAGCTTACAATTCTTTGTTATGTAAACAAGGATTGTGTCCTGCTTTGTTTATTTTTTATTTAATTTAGTATATTGAAAAGGATAAGGTAGCAGACACAGCCTATCCACATTGTAAACGTCGTTATCATACACAAAATTTAATTACTTTCGAGTTAGTTTGTTCTCATGAGAGAGAGAGAAAGACAAAGAGCACGCATATAAATAAACCCTAATTAAACTCTACCTTCGGCTTGGGAGGAGGGCATTGAATGCATGACCTTAAAACCCACTCTCTATACAGTGAGCTGTTAGCATGCTAAATACTCTGCCATATTAGCAAGGCAGAAATTTTGCTTTCACTAAAATACAAATATATGAGATGTTTACGTTTTGTACCTGTACACATTCATCAGTTATCGTTTTTATCTTTTTGTTGTGAGCTTCTTCCAAATGGTGTTGGTCTCTCTCACTCATCTGTCTTAATTCAAGCCTTGCATTCAATCCTTTTGATATATTGGTCAGTAAATCTTTTAAAAACCTGCATTTATATTTGTAAAAACTGTTACGTCTTATTAGCAGGAACAATGCTAAAAATTAGATAAATTATAACCTGTTAGTTTACAAATATTTATAAAATACCTTAAATGCTGAAGGACTCTACTGTTTTCCGATTTCTTCGCATTTGATTTCAGAGCAGTCAGAAATTTGTCGTACTCGGCAGAATAAATATTTCGTTTATCAATCTTAAAAAAAAAAAGAAAACTGAAGTATATTTTAATTTCAAATAATATCTTTAACCTCATATAGGTCATTTTAGTTTATGTAACTCTGTAACCTGAAAGATTTTTCGTAATGAGTTTTGTACTTCTTATTCTTGATTAATTTTTTTCAATACCATATTATATTTATACTTACGTCTTTTAGACTCAATCTGTAAATATTTTCCTCTTTAACAGATGGCCAATGTTTTTTAATGTTCGCCTTGAGAGTTTTCCACGTTTTTGTTACGTCATCCTCGTCGCTGCTGTTTTCGTCACTTCCCTCAGCATTGCTTTCAATTGTATCCCACTTATTTGTTACAAACATTACATCCTGTGAATCAAAACATGGCATTTCATCGTCCAATTGCAGGAGAGTTATTGATCTGAGTATCTCTGGAAGCTGCAAATATAGATATGACAGGAGCTAAGGCTAGGAAAAAAACTTGTCCCACAAACTGTTGAAAAAACATTAAGTGAAAAAAAAACAACATTAAAAAAAGATAAAAAAAAATATGCTTCTTTTAACAAAGACACGAAATTAATGAAAGGGATTAAAACCTAACTTGCTTACGTGAATAAACTTTGCATTTTAAGTATTTTTTGCAAGTTTTTCTAGAGTTTTGAAGAAACAAAAGACCACAAAAATTATAATGAATTTAGAGATTCTTTTTATTAATAAAATAAATCTTTATTTAGAAGAAAAAAAGAATTCTTCTATTTGCTAACAAGAAAGGAATCACTCCGCACGACACTTTATGTCAGTAGTCAGACCAGCTAAAACTTGTTGTATACATGTATATATAGGACTATATATGATATGTGTTTAATATTGCCCTAATAACTCATAAGTTATAAATCTGTTTCAGGAACTAAAAACTGCAAAGTTATTTTATACAATAATTGATATTATATAAATAGTGCCTGTTTGGGAGGTTAACAGTAACAGAGGGGCGTCAGTTTCAACTGTTATCTCCCCAAACAGAACTATTTATGTTATTATACTGAATGTCTTAATTCCAGAGAAAAATGTGCTGCTTTTATATAGAAATGACGTTTATTCTACGGCACACCGTACGCGCATAATATACGCGCATGTACAAATTTGTTGTGTTACCCGTTGCGAAGTGTATTGCTAACGTTGAGGGTAATAGAACGAATTATCAACTGCGTCTAAACCAATCCGATTTCAGTATTTTACATGATAGTATAATAAACTATTATGTTTTTACCTAGTTAGACTCATTGGCAGTATATGACGTCAAAGTGACCCAATTTTAGTAATTTAATCAAATGAGTCAAAAATTTTCAATCATTTTATATTTTGAAATGAAAAACATAGAAAAGAACCGTTTATTGGTTCTTATAAGTCTTGGATACATACATCTTTTATGAAAATATTCTTTTTGCTCAAGCAATCGCTCATTGTTTTCGGAAAGAAAACTTGCTTGAAAACAGGCTGTTTAACGCTATAAATGCAAAAAAGACAGAGAAAGGTTAAATTTAAGATGTAATATTTCAAATTTGTGGAAATTTTGATCAAAATGAAAAGTATGAATAAACTTCACATGTTTATCCGTACATAGGAAGTCAATTAATATTGTTTCTTTTTAGGGGAGTCTTATAAGGCCCATGTTATACATAGTCCTTTTGGTTCCAACATGACCAGTATTTACGCACGTTCGCCTTATGAAATGATCGCCCAATGCCTAAGAGAGTTCTATATCAGCTAAACGTGCATATCTGTTTTATTAATGAGTGAGTTTATATCAAGACTTGTCAATGTCAAAATAATAAAAACTAAGTTTACACAACTTTTTAAGAACTCAGATCTTTCAAATAGAAAATATTTAAATTTAAAATATAAACATATATTTAAAGCCTAAATTTTTGAAATCTACATCATATGTTTTCATTATTTTACATTTCAGGGGAAATATAAACAAGTTTGGTTTGACATTCTTTTAAGCATTGAGCGCGGTATTCAATTTGTCTGCATCACTTGGTCTGTCGAGAGACCAAAGATATCAAAAAATAAGCATTTAATGCTTATATTTATATTTTCATACTGATGTCTATTTGTATAAAATAATGTGTATCGCCGCTATAAAGACATTATTTGCACTCTTAGTCAGGGAAGTGATATACAGTAAAACTCGGTTTTAGCGAAGTCATAGGGACCAATGAAATCATTTCGTTATATCCGTATAACGAATTCGTAATAATAACTATAGCATATTCATTATTTACGTGTTTGCTTTCACCAGACTATAATTTTTGCTAATTGAGGTTTAAAATAAAAACACATTACTTTGATACCTTTAATAATCGGATCGCGATAGAAAAAAAATATGAAAATAAATTCATTCAAACTAGTTTGTTAAATTGTAGTGCGAACTGCTTATTAACTGTAAAGAAATTCGTTACAAAGGTTAGATTTGGTTATCATTCACCTCTGCGGGACTCAAAATCAGTTTGCTATATCCGTAAATTCGTTATATTTTGCAAAGATTTGTTGGGAATTTTACCAGGGACTCAAAAAACTTCGTAATAGAAAATACGTAATATCCTTTTTCGCACTAAACAAGTTTTACTGTATACATGGAGCAGCCATATTAACATGTTATGTAGTTAGCTTCCGCGACAAAAATATAATGTTAGAAACTTTGTGGAATTTTTTTTTATTAAGAAGTAGATATTTATTAATGATTGTTTTTCAAAAGAACATATCAAAATGGTTATGTAAAATTAAAAGTTTTATTTTATCTTACAAAAATAAATATACATAAAACGTGTAAAGACGTTTGTATTTGTGCTCATTGCGCGTAAATTATAGCAAAGTGTTCTCATAGAAAATTGGACGTCGCAGATTTTCAATGCAAACATAAGGGAAATATAAACTGAGTGTAAATACATTAATCTTTTAAATTTGTTAAAATTTTAACAAAGCATTTCTAATGCCTAATTGTTGTATTGCTGCTGTAATCCTTTCTCCCTCCCTTAACACTTCTCTTTAACTCTCTCTTTCTCTTTCCACTTTATTGATATTTACTACAAATGTAAATGTTGCAATTAAACTTAGAAATCATTAAGAACCTACCCTGTCATTTTGCATTCCACCAGCACTCCCCACGTTGATCACGAAGATAAATGAAACAGCATTTGGTAGGTAGTCCAACAGTTTTTGAGTAACTTCCCCTGAACCTCCGATCCCCGGTGTGTCCACAAGAATTGTGTTGCCCTGTTAAAAAAAGTAGTCACCACTTACTTTTTCAAGTATACACTAGTTTAATCTTAATCTTTACATTCCTCTAATAGCTCCCTCTATTATCAGGATTGTATTGTGAGGAAAAAATGAATTACCATTATGCATTTTAATTGAATTTAACGAATTTACTGGAGGAAGCAGAGGGAATAAACTATTTTAAATTTTCTTCACAATTAGCAGATGTTTTAGGACTGTTCAATATTGTAACACATTACCAGAAATGTAGCTTATTTTTAAAGAAATTGTAACATAATTTTTTTTTCTAATCGTTTTAAGTACCTCACTACACCAAGATTTATATTTTTTAAAACACACGTCACAAGATGGCAATTTAAATGTTTTGTTAAACTGTTTATATCGTTCGATTGGGTTATATATCATCGTTGGTCAGTGGTTAAAAAATTGGGCTTCTGAACAGCAGATCATGAGTTCGAATCCGCCTGGAGTTTTTGTTCATGTTTACTGAATAAACATTTTCAAAAATGTAATTTTTCATCCAAAATTGCACGTTTTCGTTGTCTATTTGACTTAAATACTTCTTATCCATTATGATATTTATCACAATCAAGTAATTTTCTGCTGATTTGAGACAATATTTTAAGGTGTAGCGAGCCACCTTAAATATTTGGTTGGTGCGCATTTGAGAGAATGACAATAAAAAGTCTCCCACTATATGTCTCAAAAATCCATAAAGCCGAATAAAACAAGTTGAGCAAACACGGACTTAAAAAAAGATAGAGGTGGGATCAAGTGGCTAGGAGGTGTAAGCATCCTAGGTTGCACCTGCCATGTGCTCATTCCATAGGCAGTTCGGTATATACAGTTTAATCGTGTGTACATACTTTGCTCAAATTTCACAATGAACATTTGTGTTATTACCTGTAGAAAGGGAATGGGGAGGCTAATGTCAACATTTCGAATTTGGGCACTCCTTTGAGACGCAGTCATGTCTGTCATATCTTTTAAAAAATCCCTCAATACCTTCACTCCATCTTTACTTGCAAGGTCACATTTATCTGTAAAATCTTTTTCTTCAATCTTTCCTGCATCACTTTCAGTGATGATTTTGATTCTTTCTGAATTTCGTAGTTTAATAATAGTTGATGTTGTTTCCAAGTTTCTGCCTTTAAAAAGTCTCCTATTCAGTAGCTTATTGATTAGTGTTGTTTTTCCCGCGCTTGTTTCCCCTAAAATGTAGTTTACATGTTAAAATGGACTTCACAAAATACAAAAAACTGCATATTATTTCAAATATATTAGTAAAAATATTTAAATAGTCATATTCATTACCCTCAAACACCAAACGATGGACTTTTTAAAAATCAAACTCTAATAAGAAGAATTAAGTTTTATTACTGAAAAAAAACCAACAACTACGATATTGTATCCTCTCGAATGAGCAAAAAAAGCAAATTCAACGAAAATTAATCTCAACAAATTAAATGATGCCACGGCAAACAGTACCACAAAGCTATCTTATTTTCATAAATATTCTTTGTGGGTCAATAACCACATACATCGATTAGCAGATGCTTCACAAGAAATGAAACATTATCAATACAATATGAACGAACTGTATGTACTTATTTTAAGATGCTTAATCAATGTACGATATTTCGAATATTAACTTATGCTGTATATCTGAAAAAGCTTTCATAAAAATCAAAATGATCTAGCTCATATGTTTTTGTTTTATTTTTTATGTATTTTCTTGATATGACCTGATATATGCATGATATGTTTTATTGTATGGAACAAAATGCCCCATGGTGATGTTAAGGAAGTTGGCACCTGGAATGCCAGTAATGTCAATTATCCGGAAACTACTTGGATATAAAGATGGTGTGCTTAATTGCTCATTGTTTTATTCGTGATCCATGTCACGTGCCAATTTAAAAAAAAAAAAAGAAGGTGCCAAACAGGAAGGAAAACTTTTCTGAAATCATAGCTAAAATTTGGCAAGGAAATTGATTAGCTAACTTTAGGCAAAAATTTGAGTCAATCTTTATTTGACTTTTCTGAAATATACGCTAAATATGCCTAAATATAAAGAATATATAGAAACAGCAAAATATTGTTCAAATATGTTCTTCAGAAAAATATTAATATATCGTAATATACAAACTATCTGGAAGTCTCGTCTGTGCGGAAAATTAGGAAAAAAAAATAACAATACTCTTAACTTTTGAGTTATGAAAATTGTTTATTTTCTTCTTGAAAACCTCCAGCCACAAAATATATTCCCTTACTAAACTCTGTAAATATAATTTTTTTTTACAATGTTATATAATATGGTTTATTTGGCTTTGTAATATATAAATATACAATAAAATTAAATAAAAATGCAGATTTTTTGGACTAGAGGTACCATAGTATAGTTCCCCTTTAAGAGAGAAACGAACCTCTTTAACGCTTGAACAAAAACAAAAATAATATACCTGCAACAACAATTCCATGGTCAGATTTCTCCATATCTTTAATTCTTTTCTGGAGAACTGTGAGATAATTTGGATTGGAATGGTCTAGCTCAAAACGAAGATCCTCCAAGTATTCATCACTCTTTAGAATGATTTCTAACTTACGGTACATTGATATGACTTTTTCTTTTACAAACTGTCCCTCTTCTAAAGAGCAGCATCTTTATTAAAAGAAAGTAAAATATTTTAAGTACCACTTAAAACCCAAAATACCTTTTGATCTACAAACCATTGGAATATTTGTAGAAAATGTCCAAATCATGAAAACTTATAAAAGAGACCCAATTTTTTAACCTATAAAATACCTATTTTGTCCATCGTTATTTATCGACACTCCCTCCGAAACAGGAACATTTGTCTATGAAAAAAGCGAACAAATTATGGAATGAATTTGTTTGAATGTTAAAGATAAAAAAAAATAACAAACAGAAAAAAAGTAATCATCACATTTATGATTAAGAATTAAAATGTAAAGTCACTAATGTCTTTGGTGTAACTCGATTCTGCTATTGAATGTTAGTCGAAATATACATGATTAACGTATCTCATTTCTGGCCATTTTAACCCATTTGATTTAATCTAAGGTTTATTTAATGAATTTTAATTCATGTCAAAGAAAAAAAGAAGACTAGTTATAATTTCAATGAACTATGTTAAATTACGTTAAAACATGATGATATGGTTTCAAAATGTTATTCAAAAACAAAACTTAAAAAAGTTAAACTATACCACCGAACTCACCTTGTATTACATATTCCAATTTAAAGTAAGACTAAATGCAGAATGTCTAACACTTTGCAAATCAAATACTATATGACGTTTTGGTAATGAATATAAGCAGAAAACTATCCATTCTGTTATAGAAAGAACTGATCGGTAAACGTCTTCCGTTTCAAATTCTGTAGATTTTAAGTAGTTTTTTTTAAAACAAATTTCAACCCGCAATCGTTCTTTTGTTTTTTGTTAAAAAATGAGGTATCCATCTTGAATTAACCTTTCGAAGGACAAGGTGTTGGTTTAGAATTGAAAAAAATTGTCCCTGATAAAATGCATTCTAAATTTTCTATTTGTTTAAATAATTAATCGACAATCATAAGTAATGACATCGTTTTTTTTGCAAGTATTGCATCCTTTGAAACGTACGAGGTGCTTATCCTGAAGGTCTGTTGGCCATTTGTGATTTTGCTGCCCCAACTGTGAACTTGTCACAATGACATACACTTGTTTCTATACACATCACACAGTTCTTTGAAAATTTCTTTCGAGTCTTTACTTAGTCTGACAAATGCTTTTATGTAGCCTCTTTCTCAGCCTTATTGAATGATGACTTATATACCAGTTATTTTTTCATACAGTGTCTCGAGTTGGGGTAATATATCAGCTTCTAAAGGAGTATTCTATGGTGAAACGTGGTCAGATAAAAGGCAATAAATAGAATATGAACCAAATCATGCGAGAAAAGAAATTTAAAGGTCTATTGAAGACTGCATTTTATGGAATCTGATTAGTGACATTATTTATTGAACGCCTCTTTTAGGTATAAACTTGAGCTGCATGTTTTTTTATTCATCCACACTACTTGTGTCTATGACTCTAAGTACCGACATGTTTTCCTCTGGTGGAGAAAACATTTTCATAGTGCAGTCAAAATTCAAGGGTGATAACAAAAAATCAGACAAGCATGGATGCTGTTCCAAGTGACATTCTTGATATGAAAGTGGACCAGGTTTTGATTTAATTCAGAATTATTGTGTCTTTTCTGATATTTCTAAAGAAGATATGATTAACGCCAGTCAAGTATTAGAGAACATAGGTGGATATTAAAAACCTCTGAATCAGCAGGATTTGGATGACTTAATTGTCTGAGAAACAAAAGAAAAATTCAAAATGGGTCTTAAATCTATTTGTTTCATGTCAACGAAAGACAAAATTAACCTATTACAGGTTTGTATATGTGAAAAAACATCATGGATATAAAACATGAGCATTTGATAAGAAATCAGGGCGTTATATTAGCTTTCTGGATGACAAAATATTTTAAACGCAAATATTTATGACATAAGGCTCGAACAAAAATGGACTTGGAGAAAAATAGAGGAAATTCAGACTGATTTTTATTTATTTTGTTGTTGTTGTTGTTGTTGAAACATATTTTGCAGTACTTAAAGATTAGAATTCAAGATTTAATATAACTATTGGTAAAGATGGCACGTAATCAAAGATATTGAAAACTGCCGAAAAAAGATAGAAGACACCATATCTCAAAATGTTGAGAAACGATCTAATATAAAGTTAATGCGGGCAGAATAAGGTCAATAAAAATAGTTTATTGAGTGGTTTAGTATCTTTAAGTTTTATCATCATTCAATTTTGTAATGAATTGATTTAAATTTTGTAGGGATTTGAAAAGAGAGGAAATTCGGATTGAAATACTTTTAAAAATGAAAACTTAATGCTTTGTATCTATTTAGTGGCTTTGCCATTTATCAACATGATTTCATATTTCAAAGAGCTTTCTTATTTGTAGTATTACACATTCACATATCAATTACAGTGTAAAATTTGAAAGGATTCTTCTAAATGTTTAACAAAATATTCAATGGCTATTATTTAACTCAAAAATTAGGTCATTGGGCCCTTTATCTTTAGTGAAAAGTATCATTACAGTCAAAGGTTTTTTATTATCATTATTGCATTTTTTTTCATTCTCAGTAAACCTCGTCCTTAAGTGTGAACTTTTTTCCCCAGTTACATTTCTAATTAATTTGTTAACCTTTATGAGATATTATGTTATTCGAAAGTCGATTCAGAAAAAAAGCGTATCAACATTTTAAGCATTTCAAAATTGTAAAGGAGATAAGGGGACAAGGATATATTTAAACAAAATCACCCACTAGATTTATAAGACTAGCTCTGACAATCATGATAACTTAATTCATTGTTTATATACAAGCATCAACTATTCTTGGTGTGAAGTTTTCGTATTATATTTCTATTGAAATATTATTACACATATCATATCATATCATATCATATCATTTATTTAAGTCCACAAAAATTATAAATTATTTTTAAACTTTATAATCTCTTTTAATTTCATACTCAATTCATTTATTCACTGTATCAAATTGAAATTGATTTTTATATCGACTTACCTGTACTTGACTTTCGTTTGGCGACGTCGATCGTGCGACTTGGGACTGCGCCCTACAATAAATGACATAAAATGTATGATAGAAGTAATTAATCATCAGTGATAATGAATTCTCGCTATCATCATCTTATTACCCATAACATGGTGCCTACAAAGTCTGTGGTCAATTTTAAATAAATTTTTTTATCAGTCTTGGTGATCAAGTTTCGTTTTTATCATTCTGTTTGTCTATACATGGAACGTAAACATTCTTGTACATGTAATATGACATCGGTATGCAAAATGAAAAAAAAATATTCAAAGACCCCAACAAATCAGTTACAGCAAACATATATAAATAATCATATGACGAGCAAACAGATTAAATTTTAACAATCATAAAATTGATACAAAAAGATAAATAATCTAAACATATCTGCTTTTTCGCTAACCACCAGAGGTATGAAAATAAGCACTCTTTTTTAATACACCATTAAATAATGGCAAATTACACAGTGCAAATATAAACGAATTTATCGCCGCTATCGCTTAGTCTAGACCTTTGATTCAATTTTTTTTAATCGGTCTCCTACCAGTGAAACCTTTTTTTTTTCGGAGGGGGGGGGGGGGGGGGGGATGATATCGCCAATTCTTTGTTTTTCAAACTTTTCTCTTCGAATTGGCAAATTAATTTCAAACTGTCTGTATTGGTTCATAATTATGCTCTACAGCCCCAAAACTAAGTTTGAGTTTCTTTACTTTCAATAAATAGGTATTTAAGTTATAATAATAATAAAGTACTTTTAAGTTGATTAGTTAGTTCCATCTTTAAGTTTTTACTTTAAGGTAAACAGAGGTATCGACGACAGGATTTGTTTATGCTTACTTATGGGACATGCTTATGCAATACTCTCATAATGCTTGTTAATAGAAAAGCATTGTTTAAAACCGGCTATCGATATAAATTATATGCATATATGGAAAGAAAGATCCACAAGTATGAACAGACAACTGAGTACAAAAAACAGACATGCGAGGGAGACTCGTGTTTGCTGTTTCAACATCAACATTTCTAAGATAATTGTCAGAGATGCATTTTTTATTACCACTTTTCTTTGCATATTCTTCACAAATACCAATCAATCAAAACAAGGTGCAACTGCTTTGTTTTACGGGAGGACCATATTGCCTTTTGTCCTGGGAATACTGTAAACTTACTAGGTTAAGCTGCGCATTCTGTTGGCTAACAGATGTTCTCCCTATATTAAACACATAGCTAAATGTCATATGCATAAAAATACACATTAAAAAATATGACAATTTAAAGTCACGCTGAATTGTTATCAAAATAGATTGACAGATAATGATTGATTTGATTTAAAACGAATTGTTTGTTTTGTAATTACAAATCTGTTAGTTAATTAAATCAAAACATTTACCGAATTTTTCCAGACCTATTTAGTACATTAAACGACAATCGTTTTAAAAATTGGGATTGCCTGTTGGGGACATTCTTATGCAATACTCAGAGAATGCTTGTTAATATAAAAATAACAAATATGTTTCAAAACGCCCATTGATGTAAATTACATGTATATACGGAAAGAGATCTACAAATCTAAATTGTTGAAAAATAGTTTACCGCCAAATACCTTAAACGCTAAACATAATGTGTTTACAGTATTGCCATATTTTTGCGAACCCAGCTCTATGGGTCAAATCTTGTAAACATCATAAAATGAGATCAGCAGGCATCAAAAGTCACTTGTCTATGGTACAATGAAAGTTTATACCTAACAATAAAGTGAGATTTTACAGCCTTGTGATAACTTTGATAAACTTACCTATTTTAACAATGCTAGTATTAGAGTAACGTTGTACAAAAATTTAAAATAATATCAACTAAAGGTAAGCATAATTGTACCTTTTTCACTGAAATTCTGAGAAATTGCTTTAGTATACATAACAAAAGTTTATTTTTTTGTCATCATGTTTTACATGCACGTAAAATCTATATGTATGCTATACATTGATTTCCATAAAAAAGTGATGTAGCCTGATGTTTGTATATATAATCACAAGGAAAGATGGAAGGAATGATAGTTAATAAGCGATAGAGTTAATGTTCTATTTGTCAACCATGCGTATATAATTATACTAGCGGACAGAAAAGAACCTGTGCATTATTTAATATATGAAAAAACATTTAAAAATTACAATGAACAATTTTTTTTGTTATACTGTTAACACATGTATTCGTAACAATATCTCATAACACAATAATGTCAACGTCGAATAACGTCTATTCCAGCACACCCGAAAGTCACTGTTATTTGAAATTAAATTAACAAAATTAATAACGCGTGTGACCACTATTTGCGTTCACGCATGCTTGACAGCGACGCCTCATTGATGCCACTAAAGTGTTCAGAAATGCTTGAGGGATGTTGTTCCAGATGTTGGTTTAAGCCTGGCCTAAATCAGCCAATGTCACTGGCTGATTTGGTAAACGGCGTAAACGTCTTTCCATTTCATTCCAGATGTGCTCGATCAGCGACAAATTGGGGGAAACAGCTGGCCAAGTCAAGACATCGACATTCTGTTGAGGACTGATGTTTCGCTAACGCAGACGATAATGCACAGTTCTTGGACTAATTGGTCGAAGCCCTGGAATGCTACGGGCAGTCAAACTTGCTGTCTGGAAACGATTTCTTAGATGCACAAGTCTAATGTGGTTGTCCTGTTGACGTGACGTCACACGAGGTCTCCCAGAGCGCGGTCGATCATGAGTGTTGACAGATTGTTGAAAACGTCTCCATAATGACTGGATGGTGTTCCGATGAACTCCAAAGAGTCTTAATTCAGTATTTTGTGCCATTCCAGCTTGCAGCATCCCAACAGCACGATTACGTTGGTTTTCGTTGAGTCGTGGTATGACATAGGGGTACATTTTGTTGAAACTAAAGTGATTTCCTCAACCAAAAAGTTTAAACAAATCCTTTACAGTTCTTATTTGAAACAGTATTGGCCCGTAAAAATCGTGCGTACAAATTCTTCAATAAAAAACAGGTGCTCACTAACCATGAACAAGTCCGTGCACCCGGACGGTTACCAACCGATATTGTCAAAAACATTACCATTATCGATTGTTAAAATTTTATAAATACAAACAATAGATATAGAAAAATTATACTAAATTTTATAATGCACAGTTTATTTTTTCCGCTAGTATACATCTAGTTGATCTACGTGGACTTATGGCGCACGTTTTTTTCTTTACCAATAAACTGTGTTTTACGTGTCATAAATTCTATAAATTTTTCCCCTGTTATCCTAGAGATGTTTTAAAATAGAAGTGGTACCAATTGGCCATCTGGTTGTCCCATAGAAGTTAAAAATGTAAAACGTTTAACGGACAAAGCACAATGCATGAAGATCTATGGCAATAACTCGTCAGAGTGACAACAGCGAATTAAAATGGCAATTAAATATTTTCCTGCTGAACAGAAGTACTAGTTTGTTCGATCCTAGTACAAGGATATGTTATTTGTATATAGGGATAAGTAATAAAACGTTGACATGTTAGCAACATTGCAAACTTTTTCCAAGGCGTACATGTACCTTATAGAAGACGAGGATTTCACAATCCTATGTTTTTTTTTTCTACAATCCTACTACACAAACTTTAAAATCTTAAATCCAAATGCTTATCTGTGGTTTTAAAAACCTTGTTTACTGACACATGTTATTCTTACCCAAAAAGAAATATGAACCTTGTATTTTTTTGTTTTGTATAATTTTTCAAAAATACTCAAGGTCAAATTGTTGTTGAAAATTGCAAATGAACGTTGGCCTACGTAGATCAGTATCGTAAGGCAAAAAGGCATTTAAACCTATCGGACCATTTCACTCCTAGTACGTTTTAACCCACATGCTTTGTTTGGCTAAATAACGGTAGCTAAGTGTTTTGTTATCGTTGTTAAGAACATATATACATATTAAGCGTATGCCTATATAGTATCCAAATCCCAGTTGTAGGTCGTCAGGCCAATTATTATTTGGCGGCCGCCATATTTTATTTAACGGTTTCCAGATAATAATCTGCCAGAAACTTAATATGACGTTAATAAATATTTTTTAGCTGGCTCCAACGGACGTCCGTAAAATACAATAAAAATTAATGGTGGAAATTAGCAATAAACACATTTTCACTTAAATTTTTATAATGATATTTTTTCAAGAAAATCAAACGCTGTTCTAAAAACAAAACTGAGTAACACGTTAGACCCTAAAATAATGAATTCATGAAAAAAGATAAATATCAAGACATCTGCTAATTGCCAACTGGTTTTAACTACTTTATTGAGCAATATACTTATTAATTGAATATTCATGAACATATCCTCTGTTTGCATAATTGACCACCACATTTGATTTTAAGTCACGTATCATAGGTGACACGTGATGATTGGTGGACGAAAAACGGAGAGACAAATTAAATATGATGGAGTTCTGACTTTTAACTATACTACATATTATATGGTTTTATCGTCAGCCGAAAAACGGAGTTTAAAAAAGTCGTCCTTTCTCTTTCACGTCGCGAATGAAAGCCATTAGATTAAAAAAAAACATAGGTAATGACAGATTAAAAAGCTTACCAAGACAAGGCATCACCTTTATGAAGAATCACCTTTGTGAGACCACCTTTATCATATTATATGAAAATCATAGTTAATGATCTAGGATATAAATGGATATTGTTTTGACAAAATATCATATTACTATTATACTTTGTTTAAAAATTGTATGATAATCATATGTTCATTTCATACGGTATTAAAAGATATAATGCTTATAAAGACAATAATTAAAAAAAACGACATTCATCATATGATACTTACAATACATATCATATAATATAATAAAATATTGTGATAAATAATGATGCAATATAATATTGTAACATATGATATGACATTGTATTGTGTTATTAATTACTGTATGTGATCACACAATGCAATATCATGATATAAAATATATGATATTGTATCATAATTTTGATACAATATAATTTGAAACACTATTGTATCATATCATATGATACGATATCATCTGAAAAAAAATATATATTATATGATACAATATCATATTATGCAACATTGTATCATATGATAATATGATACAATATCATAAAAATGCTCTAAAAACTAAGATATAATCATCAGAGGGCATATATTATATCATACAATATCATATTATGCAACATTGTATCATATGATAATATGATACAATATCATAAAAATGCCCTAAAAACTAAGATATAATCATCAGAGGGCACCTGCTCAAAAAAATTTAACGAGCTCTTAAAATCATAACCTCCTCCAGCATAAGCATTCTATGGCTCATATTCAGCATTAAAATCTTTGAAGTGCATCACTATTAACGAATGCAACATACATGCACGTTTTATGAAGTTAGGACAATTAATAACTAAGATATAATCACCAGAGGGCACTAGCTCCAAATACTTTAACTAGCCCTAAAAACCTTAACCTCCGGGTCAGATTCAGCATGTATGCCTGTCAGGTTATCAGTATCATAAGACACACTATCTATGCAAGTTTGGTGAAGTCAGGGACAGTAATAACTAAGATATTTTTACCATCCTTAATAATTGAGATCAGGCTCTGCATCTGAAGCTACGATTTTTTTAGATTAAAGTTAAATCGACTACACAAGTTTGAAATAGAACTATTAACTATTAAAAATGTGACCTGTCCCAAAAAGCTTAAACTCGTCAAGCATCCAAAACCTATAGCGCAGATTCAGCATTCAAGCCTGTCAGGTGCATCAGTATCATACAACGCATCATCCATGCATGTTTGTTGAAGGTAGGACCTCTAATAACTAAGATATAATCATCGGAGAGCACCTGCTCCATGAACTTTAAACAGCTCGAAAAACCTTAACCTCCTCCAGCAACCGACACCTATGGCTCAAATTCATCACTCAAACCTGTCTGGTGCATCAGTATCATAAGACGCACCATCCATGCAAGTTTGGCGAAGGACCTGTAGTAACTTAGAAATTAATATCAAAGGGCACATACACCAAAAACTTTAACCTCCTCTAGCATCTGAAATTCATGGCTTAGATTAAGCATCCAAGTCTTTCAAGTTCACAAGTAGGTCCAGATGTATTATCCATGCAAGTGTGGTAAAGATAGGACAAGTTATAACTTAGATACAGGACCTGCAACAAAAACTTTAACCAGGTCTGGACGCTAACGCCGACGACGGGGGTATAGCATAACCTCCCCTGACGTCGTCTCTGTGAGCTAAAAAATAAACTAGTTTTTTTTCTTTTATGAAAAAAAACAATTATGTACATAACTAAGGTATTATAAAAATTACCTCTTGTTTGATAATCTCAAGTTTTTTATGTTATTTTTTTTTATTTTCACTATTTTTTTTGCAAAACTATTGTTATATTAATTGCTTTGTTTTAATGAGTGTAAAAAAAAAAATATATCTTGAAAGTGGTGCAACACTTTGCCAGAAATTTGTGTAGATTGTTTTTGTTTGATTTGTAGGCACAACCGTTTTTTTTTTTTGCTTTAAGGTTATGTTTTCATATTGTATGATTTAAGTTAAAGCAAAAGGGGGAAAATTTAATTGTTTTTGTATGCTCGTATGGTTTTGTTTGACGAACTGTTGCCTATATCATACAAACTCATTACACACTTAATTTTATCATCTGACAAATCTCTAAATGTGTGCATTGTTGATGAATACAATAAACTGATAAAAAAATAAGAACAGGTAAAACATTTTTAAGGACGCTACAAAAGATGCCTTACCTGTCTTTCCATCGCTGCATTTTAAACGCTATAATTGTTTGAAAAATAATAAGGTCCAATTTTTAGTATCCACGTAGCTGATTTTGCAGCGCATTCAGAGAATATGTAAAAAGAGTATCAGTCATTTAACGAGATCTTTGTTTTAACACGTTTTGTTTGCATTGTGCGCATGCGTTAATCCTTGTTCAATATTACCATTTAACAATTAAAAAACCAATCTCTGGAAGTTGCCAGATCTCCCTTTTAAAAAAAAAAATCTTTTGTTAAACTGGTAGACGATTGGAGAAGGCGCTAGCTAACTTAAATATTCATTCTTGTATGCAAAGCCGATTTAAATTTTTTTAACTTCGACCTTATTTAACCGGAATTGCTCGTTTTTGCTGCTACCAAGATCATTTTGTGTGGGTTTTTTTTTTTAAAATTCATCTGTATCTACTTAATCGTTAATGTACTAAATTTTGCTCTTCTACATAGTTCATTGAAATTTTTTGTATCTCCTTTTTTAGTTTAAAACAACACATTCTTAACAAGAGGATTTATGTTTTTGAGAAGCCATAATAATAAATAAAACCGGCCTTACACGAACAAAACGCTTTAATGATTTGAATATGATGACACAGCTAAATTAAAAAAGTTCTCAAACACTTGACCTTTTATCAAATCAGTTGATCTTAGCATTCACATTTGGATTTTAAAACCCCTCATGCTATTGTAGCCACTTGATCTTATCAATATCTGCACCAGAGAGCTTACATTTAATTGCTATTCTTTTAAACGCCTCATTGTCTTTGTCTTTTGTCGTTGATTCTGTACTTTCTGAGGCGGCATATGGTCAAATTTATTAGATTTCGCAACCAAATATTATATTTGTTTCGCATAAAAGTGTATACGTTTGGTCCGCATCCTGTAAATATCTACTGGCATATGCTCTCTTATACCAAATTATCGAATTAATGCTTTGAATAATAAATTTATTTTTCATTTTATTTCTAATATTTTGCACAATGTTGATATGCAACGATTTTCAATTTTAGTTTAAAGTAATTAGAATTTTATAATTATCAAGTTGAATATTATCCTTAAAGAAACGTGTTTTACTTTCTACCCTATATAATCCAGCTACTTGTCAGAATTCTATTGTTGAAATTCTTTTCCCAATTATATGAGATAACATTCTACTTTTGATTTATTTTGTCGGATTTGGAAAAACTCAAATTTAGCAGCAACCAAAAACATGTTCAATTTAAAAATAAGTATTTAATGCTTAATTGGCAACGTGCGAAAATTACAGCACAGACAGTCCGATGTAATACTAGTACTGTTCACATAATCTAACACGGTTAACTAGTACTTTTTAATAAATCTAACACACCATTCAATTCACTATTTTACCATATAAATCCCTGTACTAACGGGCGAGGATCCAGCTCATTTAGAACAACCGTACTCTTACAGCTCTTAAACTATTTTCCAATCAGCTTTTGGACATGCATTGCCTTTTCGATTGAAAAAGATGCCACGAAATGGCACGTCAGAAAAATAAATATTATCGTTCACATTTATCTGTGAAAAGTCAAAACATTTATTATCCACTTGTATCATTCAATCAACTGATGCATTACAATCTTTAATCTAGTTAAGTTTCGATGTATTTTAAATGTAACACAAGTTGAAATTTTTTTTTTGTGTTTAAGATAAGTCAATATCTCAATATCACTCTTCACTCTCTTTAAATGAAATGTAGGAAGGTAACTGTAGTGTTTAAATCAACTTACAATTATACGCTTGAGTTATGGGAACTCAACGGATCTCTTTGATCAACAAACAGTACCTTCCCGAAATAGAGGTGACGAGAAAGAAAAAAAAGCTATACCCAATTACTAGAAACGAAAAAAGATGATGGCAAAAAAGTAAAACTAGCTCGAGACACTTTATTCATTGACGGCGAAGTTTTCACGAAGATGCTTATGAATCCGCGCGTGGAGAGTCCGACGTACAGTCAAAAGAACGGTGACCGACTGCCAAAAAAAACCCCGCTCGCGCCAGACATCTACTCAAAACCCTGATGGATAGGGTCACGAGGGAGAGCAGCTCAAATTGAAATTTTTCACATTCAATGAGTACGGACTGCGGCGAAAATTGCAATATCCAGAGTTCTAGAACTTTATTGCTATGATATTTTATATCTAACTGAAACAAAAACAGATAACACTGACGCAATCGACATACCAGGATTTTGGGTTTTTATGAAAAATAGATTTGAAATAGCAAACATGAAATCTGAAGGGATACTGTGGAATCATTAAAATTCGTCGTGGCTCAATTTTCGTGGTATTCGTGGGTAACCCTCGCCCACGAATTTACATCCTAAACGAAAACTAATTATGAAAGGTTGAGTTTACCTACTGAAACGGAAATCTAACTCATCCACAAAATTTTATCCCCACGAATAAGCAAAAAATCCACAATCCACGAAAATTGGCCCCCATGAAATTAAATGATTCCACAGTAGTTATTGCTGTCAAAACAAATTTTGTTTAGTTTTTTTTTACTGTACATGACACAAGTTATCCCTTATTATATTGGTTTTCACTAGCTAAATCATTGTTTATCCTTGAAAATGATATTTAAAATTACCCCCCTCGAAAAAAAAAATAAATATAATAAAATATGCATCTAAAGATTGTTGTCTTGAAATAGAACGAGAATTGTTAAATCCCTAACGTGACACTGAATATGTGCGTCTTTTACACATTGGTGATTTAAATGCTCGTGTGGATAGACTACATGACAATGCGATAGTTTATAATTATTTAGCAAATCATAATATCTGGGATTAAAAAAACACGAGAAACTTTTGAACGTGGTTGAATACATAGTGATATACACATTAAGCTTGCGCGCACACCGGAAGACTCTGTCAGTAATAATAATAGTTACAAATTTACCGAATTTTGTCAAAACAACAATACTTTTATTGTTCATGGTAGAATTGGTGAGGATAAACTCCCACGTAAACATAGTAGAACAGTAGGTTATGTAATTTGTAGTGTGTTCCTGTTAAACATTTTTTTCAATTTACATTGTGATGTTTATTGTCCAGTTACCTTTGAGCTTAAAATTATTATCGTATTAAAAGTCATCCAATCGTACAACCACGTGATGAAAACAATACCCAGCAGTATAGATGAAATCTAGAAGAAGCAGAACTATACAAACAAATACAGACCAATCGAAGGAACTACAGGCATTTTTTTTAATTACAGCTTTGATAGACAAAAAATGCTTTACAGAAGATCCATGTAAATATCATTTCTGGTAAATTGCGAACTTGTTTTTATCCACAGCAGATGTAACTTTAGATGGTAAAAAAAACCAAGACTCATCAATCATCTCAATATTGATAAGCCATTGTTTAACGCACAATGCAGAACGGCGAGAAGAAAATTCCAATTGCTAAGCGTACCAACAAAAAATCCAGGACCCCAGAGAACCATAAAAAACTTAGATCCTTTAGCGAAGAATAAAAAAAGCAACTATGAATACATGAATAAGGAAACTTAGTATCTCTGTCAAGTCTAAATTAAAAAAAATGTAAAGAAAGGAAACCCTAAAGAATACTTGAAAATCCTTCATAGTTCGAATTACAAATGTACAACTGGAGTTGATGTAAACAGCAATGTTTGCTTATCTTATAAAGGTTAATAAAGGGCAGATCATGATACAAATCATTGCGAAATCGATCTCAGTGATGCATGTAAATATGTTTTGAATGGTCAGATCACTGCAAAGTTTTACTAGCTGTCAATAAGATGAAAATAATATGCAATTTCGTTTAAAAAGTTATGAAATTTGTATTACATCCTAAGCCTAGTACCAAAATTGTATAGTTTTGGTTAAACTCGGCGATATCCACTGATAAACATTATGAAGGTACAAATGATTTTACTTTGATTGGCGCTTGTATATAAATGTGTGCATGTAATGTAAAGACATTTTTTTTATAAATACTTTTCTAAAGGTTTGTTTATGCACCCATGGTTGAAATATGTAAGAAGTATACCTAACCAATAAAGGTTTTCCTGTGACTGGACCAATTTAAAGTTTTTCTAGAATCTACTTGCTAAAATATATGGTTAGATTTACTCGTAAACTTGAGGACGATTTCATTTTATTACGCAATAAACCAAGCCATTCCCTTTGTCCATATTTTTTGTCCTTAAAATTACTGATCCAGTTAATGATTTAATTGTTGTCATGAAATGTCATTTCATTACTCAACTCAAAAGTTTTTTGACTTACTTCTTTAAACAGTAAAATCGCCATAATAGTTTAAAGTAGATATTATTTGTCATTCCTGAACAAAAATAGGCACGTATCAATTAAGTACAACATTAAGTCCCTCAATTTTTTGATTTATCATAGGGAGCGCTTTTGCGACGCTTCTGGGTTTTGGTTACATGGCATTAAACGTTTAACGCAAACGCTAACCACTCAAAAACTCTAAAACGTAAAAAACCCAATTTATTTTTCTATAAACATTACTTTTCAGAATCATGGAAAAAATGACACAATAATTTTTTTAGCCATATATTTTGAGTTAGATGCAATAAACTTCCTCGATTAGGATAATTATTTTATGCATTTATTAAAATCCCTAAACGTGTTGTTTATAATTCATTAGTTGTGATCGCTTTTGCCATAGACGCGTTTTCTCTACAGAGTAGAGACAGTTTCAAGAAGGCAAACTAAAAAACTAACCCAAACTGTAAAACAACACCATAGCATAGTTTTACAAACATGATTGGAACTAATAATGTTATCTTATTTTTAAAATCCCTAGCACCTCACCCTGGTTGTAGAGATAATTCTTTGCAATACTTTTTCTTATCTTGGATATCTTTAAACAAAAACAAAAGCATGATCAGAGATCAATAGGGCTCATATATCCCGTTCTGCAGACTTGGGGCACCACGGTTATGAAATGTAGTTCCGTCATAGTTTATTCCAGCTTAAATTCTTTAAGATTTTATATACCGTTTTTTTTTGTAATCCATTGAACGATTTATACTTTGCATCCTATTGCCATTAACCTTTCATTGATATATATATTTTTTCTACCGGCATTTATACATTATTTATTTGATAAAGCATTTTATATAATATGATATACACATACATCGTCCTTTTCCTGTTGAGTTTGACGCGGCCTTTTCTGCAGCTAGCCATATCCATCAATGATTATGCCAAAATTCGATAAGATTCGTTAAGATTTTGATATGTGTGTTGATATATGCTAATTTTTGTCTTCAAGAGCACCGATATAAAAACAAACCAATATACTACATTAACGGGCATTAGCGACAATCAAGCTTAAGAATGAACGTACGTACGAAGGAATGAAATAAAAAAAAAATGTATGTTAATCAAATCTTTACGTATTCGTGGTCAAGTAAAGCAGTGAGAGAAGAACGATTTGGTTTTCTGATTTACCTCTATGGTTTCTGGATTTATCATTTGGGCTATCCTATCAGATGTACCTTTTTAGTACAGGTAATTTACAAATACCCCTATTACTTTTTAGCTTTGGATGCTGTAGAATTAACTTAATTGACCCAGTTTACTCGCTGGTCTGTTGCTATGGATATTGAGCTGCTATAAATATGCCGGTGTAACGTAGAATATTGACACCCGTAGAATAAAACCGGGGGTCATTTTTCGACGTAGAATAATAACCCCCGGTCATTATTCTACGCAGAAAAATGACCCTTTTGCCTGAAGAATAAATGTCAATTTCATAAAAAGGAGCTCACTCTACATGAAGAAAAGTGACCCCTGTAGAATAATGACCCCCTTATAGATGGAAGTTTTTCAGTATATTTTTTACTATTTGTGAAAAAGTCTTTATGATATTGTAATTTTTACTGAAGTTTACAGAAAGTAACAGAAATTATAATTCATATTCAAATAAACTTAAAGTGAAAGAAGGGGTATATCTTAGAGAATAAAAACCCTTCCGTTATAACAAGATACTGACGTATTGCATCGAGGTATGGTTGTCCTCTTAACGATTACATTTACTTATATCTATGGTGTTCCGATAGAGCCACTTCTACCTTCGCACTTTTGCCTTTAGGGGCAGATGCGAAAGTGCGAAGATGCGACGGCGAAGCGCGAAGATGCGATGGCTAAAGAGCGAAGGCGAAGGAGCGATATTACGTATACGTGTACTATCGCTCCTTGGCCTTCGCACGCTCGCCTTCGCCTTTTGTTAATTGCATTCAGCAAGTCTCAGTCGATTACATAGAATTTAATGCATGCACCGTACTCGCAAAGGTTTTCCGATTAACTCATGCTATCATTGGTACGCATGCGTTCCGCCATCGTGCTTACAATGAATGTTTATAAACATTTTAATGTGTACATGTGACATACTAGTATATGTTTACCAGTGCTGGCTATGCCAAATCATTAAAAACTCAACATTAAATGTAATGTCCGGCATTATGCGTACATATGTCAGACTCCTCTCACTTACCAGCCGTCTGTTTACCGTGGTTCAAACACAGAAACATTCAAATTTCATTATGCGACACTCCTTGCACATGCATGGAACGAGAGGGGTGAGGGGGTCCGCCCCTCAGAAAATTCAATATTAATTATTTCACGCAGTAAAAGGGGAGAGGGGGCCTGGACTCCATCCCCACTGGATAATTTAATTTTAATAATTTTATAAAATAAAATTTTCAAAATATGCCCCGGAACCCTTTAAACAATAGAGAGCTTCGCAATTATATAAAGGCGAAGGCGAAAGCGCGAAGATGCGGAGGGAAAAGTGCGAAATTGCGGCTTCGCAACTTCGCACTTTCGCCTTCGCATCTTCGCCGTCGCATCTTTGCATTTTCGCTTCTTCGCCATCGCACCTTCGCACTTTCGAAGATCGAAGTGGCCCCATCGGAACATCATATGTATCTCATTATTACGAGTGACAACACATTAAAACTATTTCGACATACAAGACACTATAAAACAAAAATCTGTTTATTGGCGTCGATATTGTGCTGGGTTTGCAAGTGCATCACCCGGAATTCATGACAAAACCAAAATTATGAAACGTTTACTCCACTGTTAGGCATTAAAACCAAGTTGAAGTTAGAAGGCACTGACAACAGCCATCACGCCAGTAGAAGTTAACGGCCAGTAAGGAAAATCGTCAAAGTACTGAGAGTACTCGAACAGCTAATATATTTTACTTTATCATCGGTATACTTTAGTTAATATCAAGATGATTAATGCATCGATAGTTTTATGAGCATTGATAACTTTGGATACAATAAAGATCGTGTGATCAAAATCAAGGGGGATATAAACCCCTAACATGGGCCCGAACCCCTTATCAACGCTTTTAGAAACAATCTGCTCTTATTATAATCGAACATTGTTTATTATCTATTTAAGATGCACTATAGTCAGGTACTCTTCAAACATTTGCTCTAAAAGAATAAAGTCTATTCATGATCACAAATACATCATTACAACAAATAGGATTTTTGGGATATGTAGAACTTTTTCAAGCGGGTCAACAATATATTCTTTGAACAATGTGCAGATTTCAACTCAAATTTCCTCCGTTCCTACGCGTTGTCTATGGAGCTCGCAATTAAGAACCTTGGGTGAATCTAAATATCGAATAAATCCGCAAATGTAACCTTAACAGTGGTTACTATAAATTCAAGCCATAGTTGATAAATACTTTAATACATTTTTGTTTAGTCTTATTTATGCCCTCCTTCGAAGAAGGGAGAGCATATTGCTTTGCTGCTGTGTGTCTGTCGGTCGGTCGGTCCACCAACAGTTTCCGTTCATTTTCTTCACAGAGGATGAACATATTGAAATGAAATTTTGTATACAGATTTATCATAATAAAACCTAGGTCAAGTTCGATATTGGGTACCATAAAAAAAAAATTCAACATAGTTATGGCCCTTGGACGTAGAAAAATTCCAAATCGCAGAGGATGAACATATTGAAAAGAAATTTGGTATACAGGTTTCTCATAATAACATCTTGGTCAAGTTTGATTTGGGGTATTATAGAGCAATTTTTGACAGAGTTATGCCCCTTGGACTTAGAAAAATTCCAAATATTTGCACTTTACGTTCAATTTCTTAATGGATGTTTCCAAGGAGGGGGCATTATATTTATATTTCTGACCCAGCGTCGACAGGCTCATCACTAGACTTAATAACACATTTCTCAATCCACATAAATAAACATACGCTATCTATATAACGCATGCACTTTAAACAATTTCTATAGAATTCTCGTTATGATAGTGCTATGAATTAACAATAAGTTTCCGTAATAAATAGAGGGAATTATACTTGGTAGATGTGAATATTTATTTATCAGTATAAAGAAAGAAATAGCTGTTCAACTTCTGAGAAATCGCGCAAAAAAGATTAAAAAACTTAAAGTAGCTAATATTTCAAATTGCTTAGAGGGTGGTTGCCTTTTTCTTTAAATAAAGGGGGGTCCGTTTTAGTTTTGAGATTTATTGTTCGTCTTGAAATGTTGAATTTTTTAATCTGTGAACTCTTTGTGATCAGATGATATACACTAGTTTGGAGAGGAGAAGACTGGCAACGCACTAGCTTGTATTGCCAGTCTCAAAGAAGTGTTGATCTCATTGAGATAAGGAACGTGCAGTGTTTGCAATTTCTTTATTTTAGTGCACGCTACGATATAAATCTAATCAATCATCAGTATTTTTTTCTTTCTTTCAGGGGAGATTTCATGCACATAGCATATCAATAAATTTGAATTTACAAATACAATACAATGCAAATAAGAGAAATGTAGAAAGATGTTACTAGTTTCGGCCGATGAACAAAGTCCTTTAACAGTTTTAATATGGTTGGAACAGAGGCAGGGTGTGTGTAAATAGATACATGTACATCGCTCTAGAGCAGAAAGCAGATTAAACTTTTTGCTGTTTTACCATTAATAAATCTCCATTCACCTCCAGTGCATGTAAAGCGATGAAGTTTATAGATCCCAGTGAAATTAAGTTTTTAAATCCTTTATTATACACTATGATATTTTTCAATATAAACCTGTACACTATTTGAGCTTTGGTTATTGTTCTGCGCCATTGGAAGCGCGATAGCATGACCACGGTTCCAGTCTTGTAAGAAAAGGGAAGTCTAAGAGAAGATACACTGACCTTTATTGGATTTCAATCAAAAGCATTCTTAAATTAAAATTAGACATACAGGCGAAGTTAAATTAACAGAAATATATTTAACAAGAAGAGTACATGTACCGGTATTTGTTTGCTGCAATTTTGAAATAAAAATAAAAAAAACCGCATACAAAGTATTTGCAAATCAGCAAAATACGTGTAATTATATCACAACTCTCTAGTAGTCATTTGGAAGCTGCCTTTCTGCCTCCTCCTTTTAAACAGGTAAGATAAGATATGACACTTGCGCGCATTCTCAAAAGTAATTTTAATAGACTAATATTTTATTTTCAGATTTTTTTGTAATGAATATTAATGATGATAAATATCATTCTAATTAATATTAATATTTATTGTTAAAATGTCATATGAAAATGTTATATCAAAATAAAAGAGTAGTCATCTGGAAGCGGTCTTTATGCCTGCTTTTTTTATATACAGACTGGGTCACAGGCTACTCCCCATATAAAGGAGGAGACATTCCTTCAACACCTTAGCTAGGGCACCCACCAGGTGTTGGCATGTTGGAACAAAGATCTTGAGAATCTATATGAACTAAATATCATAAGCTCCTCATGACAAAGAAATGGCTATATTATATAGTAATGTAATATTATGATATAGTAGTGGTGAATTTTACATACTTCTTACAATGAATTTAATAATTAAAATTCAAAATTAAATCACCACGTAAAGTTCAACTTTTTTCTCAAGAAATTTTTTCTTCGAATCGTGGCTAACTCTGTTTTCAAAATCGCATGGAAAATTCCTTCGATTGTTGCTCTCAATAAGCTCATGTTGTGTTATTATGTACTTAGCACGCTCTGTTGTAGTGGGAGAAGAATTGAGCTTTAAATACACGAAGTAGCACACATTTACCGGCTTACCTTAATTTCTAATAACATTTTAACAAAACGTAACTGATAATCATACTAAGACTAATAATTAACCAAGTACATATTTTTATAATCTACAAACAGAGCACTAATGTCTAGACCAGTGATTTTTGCAAATTATTAAAGTTAACAACAATCAAAGTTAACAGCAATCCGAAATAATCACGACTTCAGCAGCACTGGTATTAAACAATACAAGTATCATAACGGAGATTCTGTAGAAATTTGTTAAAGTAAATGCGTTATACAAATGTATATAGATAGCGTATGTTTATTCATATTCTTTTATGTTGACGTTAATTATCAAAACAATAACATTAAGTTCAAAGCATCCTTTTTAAGAACTTAAGGACTTTGTAAGTTCTGTGACAGTTTCCTCCATGACATTTATCTTCATTGAAAGATTTTTAAGTACTTCTCGGTTGGCTAGAACCTTATCACGTGTCTCTAATATTTGTCGTATCATTATTTGGAGTGTCTCTATACGTTTAGGAAGGATATCGTCTGTTACTTTATCGACCAGTTTATTGATGATCAGACCACAACTTTCATCAAGATGTTTGCATATATTTTTTCGAATGGTCGCCTTCTTTCTGTTGTACTCAGTGTATATCTCAACATCTGTCTTTTTATACCATCCAAGTAACGAGCAAACAACAAATGAAACACCAGCAAGGACGGCAGTAGCTATACCAAACCCACTGGCAAGTGCAGCAAACCACATTGTAGAAGTTAATAGCCCGAATGATATCAACCATTTGGTCGGATTGAATCCAGGTTTGACTTGCCGAGTTTGTATCCATTCACTTTCCATTTCTAGGATAATTCCTTCCATCTTATCATGAAATGAATTGACCGCTTTTTTAATGTCATCATACTTCTCCAACACTACATCGGACTTTAGATAAGTTTCAACGTATGAATCGATCCTTGATGTTATTTCCTTTTCAAAATCTGTTTTACTCCAGTCTACTTTGGAAATAGGTGTACGACCTGAAGGATTCAATATTTTGTCTTTTCCTGCATCTGTTGACATGTAAGTATAACATTCCTGTGCAATGACTTCTTTTGTTTCATTGGTTTTTTCTAAGAACCGTTGTCTAGCCTTGAAATTAAGCAAAAGATTTATTCAACGCAATTCTTTCACAAACCTTTTTTAAAAATTAACATAAAGAAATTTAATGTTTGGATGAAAAGTAAAAACGATATAAGATACATGTAAAACAGCCAGAAGTTTGGGAACATCTTTACTGTTATATTTTGATGACGTCACTAGGATTGATTATTTCCCATTCTTTAAAAGACTAAGAAAGAAATAGATAACGATTTAAAATAAGTAACGGTTTTGAAGATTATATGCAAACAGTCAAACGTTAAGCGATGATATATGTTAGAAGATACTAGTACATGAGAATGTTCTAGCACCAATTTTACGTTTTTTTTAATTTATATTGTGTGGCATATCATGGAAAAAATTGGTGGAGCAAACATCCGTGCAACCCAAATCTATGTCTTGATACACTTTGTTTTTGGTTTAAGCTTAAAAAACTAATTTTTGCTAGATGTGTTTGGAAGTAAGGCAGTTGTATCTAAAATGAAAGTCTAAAATGGAAAATGAGAGGGATAAACAGATCGAGGTAAGGTTGTAAGACTAAATGTAGTTAAAAAAATACTTTATCTGTCATCTAAAATTAGATGAAATATTTGATTAAATACCGGTCGGGATCTGAGTGTAATAAACTGAGAGTATTTAAAATATTATCTTTTAAATTTATTTTGTTTAAGTGCTGATCAACATATATATTTCAAAATTGCAACGAATCGCTAACAGTTTGCTATTTTATGTCTACTTAATTATACCTGTTTGCATTCTTCGGTCAATTCATTAATTTGCTTTTGATGTCGATCAGCCAACAACCTTTGTTCTTCTTCAGTCTTTTTTTCTAGATCTATTCTTGCATGCAGACCTTTTGATATATTATTTAAAATTTCCTGTAAAAATCTAAAAAATGAAAATTTACCTAAAGTAATATATGCATACAAATACATAATTATTCCTTTCTGAATATTACAAAATTATCATTTTGACTTTCAAAAAAAAGTACGTTGCGAAATGAGAGAACGCTGTCTTAAATACCGTTACTTGTTGAATAGAACGAACTAACATTCTTACGCCTCACAAAATATGTAAATATGCATGGAATATTTAATTAAACAAAGAAATGAAAATAAAGTTGTTAAGAATAAAAAAGCTACTAAAAGGAAAGAATACCTCAAATGTTGCATGATTCTGTTGTTCTCAGCTTGTGTGACCATAGCCCCTAAAACCTTTTTAAATTTCCCAAATTGGTCTGTTGAAAAATTATTTTTTCCTGGAGAAACCTTTTTAAAAAAAGGCATTTTTGCAATTAAAAAACTTTTGCAACATTAGACCCAAAATATGCAAATACATGAGCAACAATTAGGTTAACTCAAGTTATAGTTACCTCTTTTAAATTCATTTTGAAAATAAACTCCTCATTCACTGATTGCCATCTCTCTTTGATGTCGTCTTTCAAAGTAGTCCATGTTTTTGTTTCATCGTCCTCGTCACTGCTATCGTCCTCTTCATTTGGAATGGAATCCCATTTATTAGTTATAAATATTACGTTTTCTTCATTGAAACATGGCATTGAGTTGTCAATTTGAAGAAGAACTATTGATTTCATCAATTGTGGAAGCTACAATAATTACATACAACTACAACTGCCTAATTCATTTGCTTTGAGCTTTATGACAAAAAATATCAAGTGCATTGTAATAGTGTGAATGAAACAAAAATAGTAGGAGAAACTATGTATGTCTAATGCCGAATGAAAACTTGCCCGTTTGATGAACGTCTAGCTCCCTAAAAACATCAGCCATCAACCACTGATGACCTTGTATTAATATCAATATTTATAGGTTTATATCATCTGTTTGAATACCGGTATGTCTTTGAACTGTAAAGCTGTTTACCAATGATCGGTACAATATACAACTCCAATTAAATCCAATTTGTCTTCAGTGCAGATATATTGTTGTTTCCAATAATTAGATACAGTTTTGCAAACTGGTGCATTTTAATAGCATTTTCAAAAAAAAAACCCAACCCCATGCTTGGTTCATGTAACAGATCATCACTTGTTTATAAGAAAAGAATTCACCTATAGGACCGGTATTGGTTCTGTCATTTCCAAACGAATATTGATATCTGTTCCACTTCTCGACCTTAGGCCAAACTCAGTAAAATATTAGGCTGTAGTTCTTACAATGTATATTGATTGAAGAAGTTTCACAGTCGGGTCCGAGCAGAATAATTTATAGACGCTTTTTTTTTACTTTTTAACATGTGTATCTTCAGTTTACTTTCTATAATACGACACATGTACTTTATATGCGTTTATTTACAGCCAGGACCATATAAGCAACTATCGAGAGTCTCACATGAAGCAATTTCAAGTCATTTAATTTTCTTTTTTTTCTATTGAGAACACAATATCCTTTAAAATAATGAACGCGTTAATTTACTTCATTATCCTTTAAGATCATACTTATGCTGATAAAATTTTCACATATTTCGTGTCCACAATAATGTTGAAATTGGATTTTTTTCTTATATGTCATTCAGTTTTGAACAGAATAATATAAAGGACTATGTGTGGTTATATGCATTTTTTGCCCCCAAAATTAAAGTTTTATAAAGTGTTTGAAAAAGGTGGAAGATAGTTAGAATCAAATTGAAAATAAGGGTGCAAAAGGTTATCACTTCAATGACGTCATAATGTAGAAATGACGTCATGAAGATTGCCTAATTTTGATAAACTGATGTTTTGTAGCGAAGTATGGGTGTTTTCCGATGGTTTTTCGACTGGTAAACATCGAGCGCATGCTTGCTCAAGTACCGTTTTTTAGTATAAAGTGTTTATTTATCTGAAGAAAAACATATGTTAAAATTGTACTTGAGCAGACCTGCGCTCTATACTTCCGAATGCAAAATATAAAGCAAAAATGAAAATATTTTCATTTGTTTACAAATTTGCGGGAATTAGGTCATTTAGTTGACGTTATAGATAAATAGCGAATGAGCAATTATGACTAAAATCAATATTAAAGTGATAGGCGTCCACCGTACAATGATTGATAAAGATTTGATTTTTATACGACACTATTTAAAAATTGGTTTCAATTGGGGGCAGATATTTGACCATACTGCACATAGTCTTTTATGAAACAAATCCGTATTGACATGAAGAACATATATATTTGCTTCGATCAGTAGCAATGCTTTTAGACTTCTTTACTTTAAACTTATCTTTTTCACAAGTAGTAAGTTCTTATATCAATGTTTCTCGTTGGTACAAATGTTTTTTACGCGATGCGGTAGGATAAGGCAAACTTTGTAATTGTCTTTTTCAAAACGTGCTTGATATCTTCGGAAGTAAATGTAAACATGGCGGAAAAGAAGTTGCTAATCCTATATAGGTATACATACGTCCTCTCACAACCATTTTTTTATGATGATACATTTAATTTTTAAAAAATATCATTTTTCAAGATATGAATATTATTTTAAAAAATGGAATTTTAAAGTTTAATTGATACTGAAATTTTCTGGACAGGCAAGCGCAACAGTTTTTGTTTGGCGTGATTATTTTTACGTGGCACCTATTTAGAGGAACATATAATGAATGATTCTTGTCTTCAAACAAAACGTGTTTATACTAAGGTATAGTTTATCTTTTTTTCCTTGTCATTTAATATGTTTTTTTTGCTGTCGCTGTTCGTTGGATTTTGATTCCTTATGTACAACAATATACATATTTATACCTGGCAATCACTTGTTAGAGTAGTTAAACTATCCAACAGTCAATCATCTCACGTTAGAATCGTAGATATTCCTAAACACGTATTTCAAAAATGGTCTTTCTATGAAAAGTGTGTATATATGTAACAAATGAAAGACATAAAAAAGTATATAGATAAAATAAAAAAGCCTCAACGGACATTTATTTCTTTTTAAGTTAAAACAATCGTAAAATCGACAACTTAACCCCTGCTTGTTATTAATTATTCCGCATTATCATATTAAAAGAAACAATTAATTTTCCATAAAAGACAAAATGCACAGATATATATCAAATCGGTTATATCAAATATCTTTAAAAAATCTTGGTTTTGTTCTGTTCTTAAAAATACTAAATCTTTACCCTGTCATGTTGCATTCCCCCAGCACTAGCTGCATTTATCACAAAAATAAATATCAATGCGTTGGGAAGGTAATCATTTAGCTTTTGTGTTACTTCTCCAGAGCCACCGATGCCAGGTGTGTCCACGAGAATCATATTACACTTAAAATAAATATTTTAGACAAATGTCACTAGTATTACATAAGTCACAAAAAGATATATGTTTAGAAATACACTTGCGCCGCATTGTGGCCATAGACGCTATTTAAGAAAGGTAATTATAAAAATTGACTGGTCTGCGTCCATCGATAAGTGATTTTAAATTTTTTTTATAAACGAGTTAGTTATTTCACTGAGTTAATGAATGAGCTAGAGAGCTGTTTTATAAAAAAAAAATCATGTTGATCACAAGTACTGCCATTTATTTTGCTAAACATTTCAGCAAATCAAATGAGAAGAATAGATGCTGATTACATTCAAACTTATTTATAATACCACACATTTTTTTAATATATTTTAATATGCACAATTAATGCACTATTTCCTTACCTCGAGAAAAGGAAACGGAAGTTCAATCTCAACGCTTCGATTTGCTACGCTTTTAGTCGACGACTTCATGTCTGTACGTTCTTTTAAGAAATCTCTCAGCATCTTCACACCTTCTTTTGTTTCCAGATCACACTTGTCTGTGAAGTCTGTCGTCTCAGTTTCCCCCGTCATGGTTGTAGTAATGATTCTTGTCCTTTCTGAATTACGTAGTTTACATACTGTAGAGGTTGACTCTTGGTTGCGGCCCTTAAACAACATTTTCCCCAAAATCTTATTTATCAGTGTTGATTTTCCAGCGCTTGTTTCTCCTGAAATTAGAATGCAGTCTTTATCAAAACCTTAAAATGATTACAAATTATAGAATTTTTAAATCTATAAGTATGTGTTTACCTGCAATAACAATGCCATGGTCAGAGTTTTCCAAATTATTTCTCCATTTCTTTAGTACATCAAGATAATTTGGTTTTGATTTTTCAAGTTCACTTCGAAGTTCCCGATTATACTTATCACTTTTAAGAAACGCTTCTATATCCTTATATACCAGAATAACTCTCCGTTGCATGTTTTCTTTTAATGTGGTTTCTCTGTGAAAATATTGCAGGTACGTCTGTATAACACAATCTTCATTACAATCCCTACTCCATTATAAAATTGCATTCCTCATTTAATTAATCATATTTATTTCATATATCATATTCATAGAGTTTAAGAATACATGACTCAAAAATCGCGAGACATGGTGTTTATTCTTATTTCAAAAATAAATTAACTGGTTTTGATAATATATCATCTAAAACTGAACAAAATAATATTATAGACTTTATATGTATGCGTCCATTTTTACCTTTCTTTAGGAGTTTTTTCTGCTTCAGGACTCTAAAAAATATAAATAATTAAAAAAGAAATTAAGACAAAAAATGTAGCATAAACTTTTTTTGCGTCTACTTTGAAACAAATATTTTGAATTTTTTTTTTTATTTTTTTTTAACAAATATATACAAATCCCAATAATATACGGTTTTGCGTACGAGGTCTGTTCCGAAATTATCGAAATATATACTAAGTACTCTTATTTCCATGTGGTAAAGTTAACCCTTGAAATTGCACCAAAACGTACCCCAGGTTTGAGTTCATCAATGTAAAATGTTTTTTTGTACATGTCATTGTTACATCATTTCCGCTTAGGTCACTAATGTGCCTTTGCCTAGTAACCAACAACAGCCGCTAACTTATCGCAACATTATTTTAAAGCTTCTTATTGCTTGAATGTTTTAAACACATTAAAAAGTACGAAAATTGAAATTAAATTATTCTTTAGTTTTCATCTTTTGGTTATTTCAACATGTCAACATTTACATTATCTAGATCTCTTCATTTATGATTTTCAAATTACTGTAAATGTTCTTTACATTATTTCGTACATATTAAGAACTTTAGACATCGGTAAGTGTGTCAACAGTTCAGCAAAATCGGTCAGAGCGTTTTGAGAAAACGCCAAAGACAAAAAATAATAGTAAAAAAGAAACAATTGAAAGCAATAACAATAAGGTCTTCTGTTGGAAACGGAAGACCTTAATCAAAACAAGATATTTTAGTTTTTCATTCTTCCAATCTATTTCATGCCAAAAACTCCGACCACCGTTTTGTTTAGTTAACGTTGAAAACAAAATATTCAATATTCTTGAATTTTTTTTTGTTTAGATATTTTTTGGGTTTTTTCAACGTTTATTTCAATTTCATAAATTCTTCAAAAAAAAAGAGAATTATTCATGTTGTTTAATAATTTTTTAAACAACCCTTGTATGTTAGTTGCATTGTATTTGGTTGAATACGAGATACTAAATTTTTCTTGATTCAAACTATATTGCTCCATTCTTTTTTGGAGGTGGGGTGGGGGTGGGGGTGTTAAGAATCGGTTTGTGAAAACTTTCTCTTTTCTTTAAATGTGCATTTTTTCACAGCGCTTTTTTTTTTAATTTTTGGTCATTGATATTATATATTCAAACTTTCAGGTCTCTGAAACAGGCAACTGTAGTTTTTAATATCCAAGTTCTTTGTAGAAAACAACTGTAGGATTTTTTTCTCCTAGTTGACATGTTTTTTTTGCACAAGATAGGAAAATGCAACAATCGTATTTGATTTTTTTGTTTTGAAAAAAGAATGAAGATTTTTCAAGGCATAACTACAAATATTAAAGAAACAGTTCAGGTTTGTTAATTAATTATGTATTAACGGCTTGGTTTATTTGATATCAGATGTATGGCAATTTCAGTATATTACTGTTAAAAAAGAAATTTTAAATTAAAAACACATAGTAATAATAAATAGATGCCTCAATTTTGGAAGGAAGGGTTTGTTTTAAAAATAGTAAAACAATAGCATAACGCTTTGAATTAAGCGAATATCTATTGCACGGAAAGTATATTGGCTCCATGCGATAAGCAGCTATATTCCTGTAGCATTGAATGTGTTTAAAGATATGATTCACTTTATCAAAATTTCGTTAAAATTCCAAAACAGTTATCTAATGTTCATTAAGTTGATTTTTTTTATTACGTAAAGAAAAAGAGTATTGTATATATAACCTCGCTTTTATCTCCTTTAGTTGTACATTCTTTGATTTTTGAGTTGTCCATGTTGATTTTCTGTACTGCCGTCAGTTTCTGCAATATGTAATATTAAACAGTTTTAATGACAAATCGCGTGACATTTATGTGACATATAGCATACAATTACAAGAAAGATATATTTTCGAAAAAAAAAACTTAGTGATGTTAAAAAAATCAAAAAGAAAAAGGCTGACCAGATTTTATTTTGTGTGTAATGCACAATCCGTGTTTAATAATAATAATTCACTATTAAACCTTAAATCCCCTGCCCGAATTAGAATTTCTGTCACCCCTACTGTTTTCCCCTTCATCCCCTGTAAACAGAATGTGTACACTCTGTTATCCGCTATCAGCCACTGTACACATCCCCTGTCACCCACTGTACGCCCCTGTCACCCACTGTAAACCACCGTATTTCATTGCGCATGCCTCTAACATCGCCTGTACGGTTTATGACTGTTAATAACAGCCTTTTCTGTTACTTATTTTTCAACATTATTCTCTTAAAAATGGCGTTTACTCAGGGTTTGAGGTTTCAAAATCTTTTTTCATTAAGTTCAATACCTGAAGTCAAATATTTATTTAAAAATCTGTACGTGCTAAGAATAAATCACTCGCTGTGGACTTCAACTCAACATTCAGGTATATCGACGACGTTATATAAATTAATAACTGTTATTTCCATTCGTACGTCGAATCAATATATCCCAGTGAACTTGAAATAAAAGATACCACAGAGTTTGTGTCATCTGTTTCATATTTGGATATTTTACTGGAAATGGACATTGATGGTACCCTAACAACAAAACATTTATGATAAAACGCGATGACTTCAATTTTTCTATAGTCAATTTTCCTTACTTTTGTAGCAATATATCTTCATCACCTGCACATTAGTACCAATTTTGTTAATCTAAAACATATTTGCACACTAGTCATGTTACGATAGAGCACGTATTTCTTTTTTAACTCAGTTCCTGATAATACTTTTATTGATTTCCCATTAAAAACAAAATGAAGCTTCAATAGCTTATACGTTTGACAAATAGAATTTTAGCATGTTTGTTTATTATGATGTTTCTTGGTGGATTTTTCGACCATTGAATTGAATTTTAGCAAATGGTTAATTCTTATTATCGATTTCTATATTTTCTAAAATCTTATTTTCAGTTCCTTTTTACTGCGAAGTAGAAGATATCAAAGATAATGATATTAATTACCAACGAAGGGGAAATCATACATAAGCAATCGAACATATTAAAACACTTAAAAAACTATACACATGTGCTGATTTGGATCTTATAAATATAAACCTTGAGGAAATAATAAATGTATACATTCCTTAGGTAGAGAAATTCAATTCTCTATTAGCCGTTCAAAATAAAGTAGAATTGGGCAGTACTTTATTTCAACGACGTCGATCAATCAAGCGTATATTAGCTGTATCTTGTGGTATGTTAATACTATATTTAGTTATATATTTCTTTTCTACCATAATAGTGATTAGAGTATATTGTTTTAAATGGATGATTTATACTTTATCGTGTTTTTACCTTAAAATAAATACTGAAGTTACAGTTGCTTTTGGTCAAAGAAATATAGAACCTAAACATATCAAACATACATGTAAGATTGTATTTTGACGTTTTATAAATCTGTTAAACAAAACGGCTGTCTTTTAGATTTCCTTACTGCTAGGTTACACTTTCCTTACTTAAAATCAGTTATATTTAGCTTTTTAGAAACAGAAATCTCAAAAACATGAAGTTCTTAAGGTTTTAAAAAATATCAAAAATAAAAAATTACCAGGTGGTGATGATTTTTTTATTGGGGGGGGGGGGGGGTGAATTTTTAAAACTTTTCTAGAATGACCTTAAACTTTTAATCTTAAATGCAATTGATTTTATTTTTTTAAAAATAAGCTTTCCTTTTTTTCCAGAGATTGGTAATTCATTAACCCTTTATACATTAATATGATACAATGTGACCACTAGTACACCAGTGAGTAGGTATTTAGTGCGTCGTATCTAATAATTTTGTTCTTTAATTCAACTAAGATTATAATTTTTATCATTGTCCTAATGTAAATTTAGATAAAAGATTGAGGAAGGGTCACTCCCTTATTCAACTTCTCCGTTTATACAAAAAACAATATTGCACACAGATTGCCGATATAAAATTCTTGGTTTTTTTGACGATCGCAGTTTGCGCATGAATTTTTTTTAAAGTTTGTTTCCTAATATAAATTAATCGGTGAAATAAATCTCTCTCTCTCTCTCTCCCTCTCTCTCTCTTTAATTTCATCCGGTTATTAAACAAAATAAAAAAAGAACGAATAATGCATGCTTTAATTTAAAAATCGGTTTAAGATATGTATTTTTTTTTCAATTTTAATAATTTCTATATCTAATTCTAGATCTGATAGGTACATGTTAAAGATCAAATAAAGATCAAACTCTTGACTGCCTTTGTTATATCGGGCGGGATATTACTGCTTTGTTTGTGTAGACATAGTTTTGTTATTTTGAGTATATCTTATCAAAGTCTATCATTTGACCAACCTAAGACAACCCCTGGAACTAATATAGAATATACCAGATATACACAACAAGTGTGCCGTGTGCCCAGGTGCACGTCAGTGTTTCTAAAGGCGTTGAAATCTTAGTATGGACGCGTACACGATAAGTCCAGTGAATGAAATTTTATTAACATTTGTAATTCATTCTCAAAGTATTGTTTCCTAACTCTGTGTTTTAAAATGTTACGTCTTCAAATTAAAGATACATTATCTAAGAGTAAAATCAAGAGGCTAATTAATTAGTGTACCGGTGATCATAAATGGGGATTAATAATTTCAATAAATTTATAAGGGTAATTTGTCCCATACCCGGCCTGGTACATCATACAATTGTATGTATATGTATACATCATTTGCAATTGCCACATGCAGTAAATACGTCACCGGTAATTGGTAATATTGTTTGTTCTAGAATTTATAGTTTAAAAATCATGTAAACGATTAAATATTTAAACATATATCATTTCATTAAAATATATCATTTATATATAAATTCAGGTCTTTAGTAGTTAAAGATCCCGATACATTGTTTTTGAAAAGAATGAAAAACTCCGAAATTTTCCCAAAAGATTATAGTCTCGATAAAACGCGCCTTACACGACAGTCTATAGACTACTTTACATTTATAAGTAAACACAAAATATGTAGTAATTTTTAAAGGCATAAAACATATTTTACTTGCAATTTACGTTTAATTCATGAAAATAAGCATGAAATTTATTCTTAAAAACAAACTACCCCGCAGAAACGCAGTAACAGTATCTAAATGTGAATCAAATAATGTACCGCCTTCTTGCGGCCCGTAATAATGAAATAGGTGAACGTATATCTGCCCAGATTAAATTTATGCATAAAGTACAAGTAAGCCTAACAGTCTCAATTCAGGTTATATATATTTTTTCTCACTGAAGAATAAGTACCGTATTTCATTCTAAATACATGCATGCATGTAATTTATAAATTAGATATAATTGATTCGCGGGGGTGTTAAGGAAGCATATGGGCAATTTAGCGTCTTATTTTGACTGTTATATTCAAAATCGTGAAATCAAATAACTATTTTGAATACGATCAAAAACTTAGTATTATCCTTTGAAATAGATGTCAGTGCAATAAAATCGGGTAGTACATTACTGCAACATTGGTGCATTATCACGTGACAACTATAAATAGCTTACGTATATTCCTTAACATAAAATGATATAGAACAACACTACCCCGTGGTTTCCAAAATAAAATAAACATACTAAGTGGAGGCAAAACATCTCAGTTTAATCAAAACTGCTGCTAGAATCCTATGTTTTTCTTAATTCAATAGTTATTCACCCGGTTCTCGTAAAACCTTCCCAACTTTTATGAAGTTTGTACGGAAAACGGCAAGTTGCATCAAAACAACACACAACATGGGATTCTAGCAGCACTTTTCAATTTAAGCATTGATCAAACTAACGATACATATAAAATTCCAAGTTCAATATATGCGGGGTAGTGTTGTTCTAGTCGGATTTTTATATCGTAAACAACGACAGAGGAAAGCCTGGCCGAGAAATAAAAGCAAATTTACATACCTTTTAGCGAATGATTGATAAAACTATCATCTCCCCCAGTATTCTTATGTTCCATTCTCAATAAATCACACCACAATATTTTATTAGAGTTAGATTAGTTATATTTTGAATATGTTTACAATGCTTTCCGATCAAATTCACATGACATTCAACTTTTAGTCATGACGTCATCAATGTGTAAATCTACGTAATACAAACTAATTTCTGAAAAAAAATTGACTTCAGTATTTTTATTTGCTTTTGGTCTACGTTTCGTTGCTTAGATAATTGAATATGTACATAATAACTAAGATTTGTGATTTCACAAAATTACATGTAACTCAGAATCCATATGCTTCCTTAACACTATTCTCTTTTGAGAAGTGGACAGGCATAGCCTACATCCACTTCTCTTCGCAAGCCCTCATATTTTGATTCTGGAAAACATGTAAATGTCGGAACCAAAGACGGTTTACGCTTCGACCCATGTTTCGACTCCAGTTTCCCTCAATTTTCGCAACAAACCTATTTTTTCTACATTTTAAACAATAATGCATCCATATATCGCATACAAATCAACACTAACCTGCTGTTAAATCATTTTCTCAACTTCTGCATTCCGGGTTTAAATTATGTGATAGCTCGCTATAGGAGGTTTAAAAATTAGAAATTTTAGAGTCGGAAAAAACGGAAAATATTGTTCTGATTGCAGACATTAGATTAAAGGTGTTTCAAAGAGGTACAAAGAATGGTTTTACAATCTAAGGCAAATTGACAAAATACATTCGATTAAATAAGTAATTGCGTCACATAAAACAATAAACCCTTTATTTTAATCTTTCTTGTATGCTATATTAATCAAAGTTCGTTTTAATGTTTAAAAACAGTTGTAGAGCAAAATTTGTCACCATAAGAGATGCTTAAAAAAGGAATAAATATCACTTTGTAATTTTGAGACTCAGTATTGGTTTGTACATTGTAAGATTAAGTTGATCAAATAACGTTTTCGACATTATTGTCTTTAATAGGTTTCCAATTTTATCCGAAACACAAACATTTAATCTGCACTGACCTAGATAAACAATGTGATACACAAAATTTAAACCCGGGATTTAGAAGTTGCGAAAATGATTTGACAGCAGGTTAGTGATGATTTTTTTGTGATTTATGGATGCAATAATGTTTAAAATGTAGAAATAGTAGGTCTGTTACAAAACTTCAGAGAAACTGGAGTCGAAACATGGGTCGAAGCATAAACCGTCTTTGGTTCCGACATTTACACGTTTTCCAGAATCAAAATATGAGGGCTTGCGAAGAGAAGTGGATGTAGGCTATGCCTGTCCACTTCTCAAAAGAGAATACCTTAACACCCCCGCGTTGTTACAAACTGAATGGAAGTCAAAATTTTTCAAATTAAAAGTACACTCGTTACATTGATTCAGTAGCCACCGATTTATAGGATATAAAAATCAACTAGGTGATGTTAGCAAACGAAGGGTCATGGGTTCAATTCTCGTATTGGGCGTTTTTAAATTTTATAATTTAGAGCAAAAACCGTTTGTAATACCTTTTATGTCTTGTTATCATTGAATTTTGCGACAGAATATACAATATTTCCTTATCTATTGTATATGTCCATGTATATTCAAATTTGCTTGTTAAATCGCTGCGTTGTGTGTCTAGACATGCTTTTTGTCTTTGTTTCTATTCAATTAAAATCTTTTCTTTGATAAACCTCAGAAAAACCCTAAAACTAAAACAGAATATACAGGATATTAACAAGAGGTGTGTTTTTGTCTAAACGCACGGCTATGCTTTTTAAAAATAAATACTTCGCATTAACGTTGAATATATATTTGTCCGTTGATCACATCTGGTTTAATTGTCACAAGGTTAATACATTTTGTTGGTTAATTAAACAAAATATTGAATAAAGATTTTTTAAGGGTTAAGGGTGGTTTAAAGAAGTTAGGACATTAAGGACCTATATGTTTTCCTTAAAGGTGGCTAAAAGACAGTCTTGAAGCCGCCTTTAAGGACCTAGCAGCCATCCTTAAGGCACCTTTAAACCACATTAAAACTTAAAGGTGGCTTAAAGACCGTCTTTCAGTTATCTATTAGCATCTTTAAGCCTCCTTTAAGGAGAACTTAAAGATGGTTATTCATCCTTTGTTTGATGTTCGTAATGTATTATTTGGTGTTTTTACCCAAAGTGGAAAAAAACCCAACTTTGCGATCTTACATTCAAAGCAAACTATTTTTTCATGTTTAAAACAAAATAAGATGCCATTACTTTTAGGGCTCATACACTTTTCAATCAAGGATACATGATTAAAAACTATATTTATATTCAGAAATGGAAGAATTAGAAAAAGCATGCTCTTCGTGGAATGATTTAATAGTTAATTATATGTGACAAAAAAGCAACAATACTTCACTTTAAGTATTTCTTATGTTTTTCCTCCTTTTATTTTCATGGATTGTAATTTCACTGCAATTGCATTAATTTCCATAATTATCACAAAGAACTGTCCTACTCTTTATTATTATGAGTATTACACTATGGGATGTAAAAGTAAGTATATGAGAAGTGAGAGTTACTTAGATGTGGTTATACGTCTAGATGGTCGAGTGGTTAGAACCGTGGACGCTCACTGATTCTAGAGGTCGTGAGTTCAAAGCCCCGCCCCGGCGGAGATATAGTTCTGATATAGTGAATTTCGCTGTGGTGTAGATGTATTTATTTTTATATCAGCCATTCAAGTGTATTTCCAAGAAGATAATATAGGAAATTGCATACTCTAGTATTTTGCAGAAATTCCTGGTAAAGTACCCTAATTTTTTGCAAGAAGGCTTGTCAAAGCAGTAGTAAAATAAACCATTAACAAATTCCTGAAAAAAATTATCTAAATTTTAGGAACGTGTTCTATATATGAAGGAGGAGTGTATATAGATACTAAGAGAGAGAGAGAGAGAGAGAAAGAGAAAGAGAGAGAGAGAGAGAGAGAGAGAGAGAGAGAGAGAGTATATACATTAGTTAAAGTAAAAATCGAACAGTAACCTACCTGTATTCTTATTCAGCTACAAAGTTGTTTTTATCCATAAGATTAAGTTGTTGGACAAAAAATGTGCCGATATATGTCCGAAATGTTTTCATATTAGGTGCTACGGAATATTTTCTTGATTTATATTTAAAATGTCCAGCGCATGTGCATGGTATTTTTTAACACTGTTTTTAAATTCATTGGCCATTACCTCGCTCGACGTCACTTTACAACATTGATCTGTGAGCAGATATCGTATCAGGGGGCCAAATACATGTACGCACCTGTTTGGCATTGTTGCTGAATTGACAATATCATACTCTAACATATATATATATATATATATATATATATATATATATATATATATATATATATATATATATATATATATATATATATATATATATGGGGGTTTTTTACAAGGCAAATATTGCTAAAACTAGGACTTGTGCCGCTCAGGTAACACCAATGTTTTTGGAAAAAAAATTCAGGTTATTTTTTTGCTACAAAAATTTCTATAGCAACAAATCTGAGTTGTATGACTGTGCTTCATTTTGTTTAGAGATTTTTATAAATAGCACGAAACAGTTTGCTAACTTTTTCCAACATTAAGATTCAAGAACTATCATTATAGCATTTGAAAATATATCTTAAACTTTTTATTGCGGGTTGAAACTTTTTTTTTTACACATAACCGTGTACTACGCAGAGGTGCCCTTTGAATAAACCTTATATAATCATGGATATTGAATTTACATTTGAAATAAAATGTGTATAAGTCGGTATATTTATTGCAAATACAAAATGCAAATGTGTATGATTAGGAAAAAAACCGACAGTACATAAGAAAGAAAAACACATCATAACTTCAAAACCCAATATTCATGTTTTGATTTAAAACAAAATATGCGCATTTTTTTCTACGTTTTGTTTTGGAATTTCCAAAGTTCAAGCGGAAAAAATATACATCTCCTTTAATCATGTGATAAATAAGAACATTTTAGTCAAAAGCATTTTATTCACAATTTGATATCTTAAGGAAGTTAAAAGACCATGAAGCACAAAGAATCAACCAAAATTATAATATATAATGAACAATCGTAGATCTAAAAATTTCCTTGAGGCGGCACATACATTTTATATGTTTTATCCCCATTTTTTTGAACTAGTCAAAAAATCTTCCGTTTTGTGGATTTTTTCTTTATTTTACGTATTTGATCAATAAATTATATTGTGTTGCATAAAAACAACCATCTGATGCACCGCTTATTACCTTAATCATCTCAATGCAAACAGGTATAAACTCTCATGTATGTCTAGTGTTATTGCTGATCTCGTAATTCGAACATCGAAAGTATCCGTGGCAGAAACTACCCGCCAATGTCGTAGGATTTTAAAACTTTAGCTTATTGTTTTAGATGCATCATGATCATTGTGACTGGTCATAAGGAACATTTTACACATATAAAGAAACATATAATTACAAAGAAATTTATGATTCTTAATAATGAAAAATATGATTTAAAAATTTCTGCTTTTGTTTTATAGTGCCTTGAAAATAAAAGGAAAGCATGGACTTTAGAGGAAAAGGTGTTCCTAGAAACTTTTCTTAACCAAGCTGGTGGGATTCACAATAAGGGATCAAATTTATTTTGGAAAAAATATGCTGTAATGTTAAATAAACATTATGGAACAAATAAAACTGGTAAAATTCGTTATTTGAAATGCAGGTTGTCATTTGATTTTTTTGCCATTTACTGATACTATTTCTATAACATATTCAATATGTTTTTATACCCAAGTTAATAATTATATTTTTAGGAGAATTGTGCAGCAGTAGGTACAGGAAAGTGAAATCCCTTTTTGAAGGTGAAGGTACATGTGAGGTGCATCAGTCTGCATACAGACGGAAAGTGTGTGTGTTTCCACAAAAACACATGTGGAAACACAAACATTACCTGCATTACCCATCAAGAACAAAAAGTAAACTAAATTTATTGAATTCCTCATTTCTGAAGATAAATATGTTAAAAAATATTTCATCCAAATATAATCCTAATTTGTAATTTTTTTTCTTTTCTTTTTCAAAATTATCATAGGACATCTATCAGTTTTGGGGCAAACTTAAATCCAGGAGATATATTTAAGGACCAAGAGACAACACCGATCCAAGACATGTTAAGGTCTACGCTTGAAGTAGAAAATATAAGTACAGATGACCGAGCAGAGTTACCAACCTCCATGCTACACTCTGATGCAACCACTATAGCTGATTGTATATTTAAAATTCCAGCTCTGAAATTTGCCTTACAAACAGATTTTTATTTGACAAAGAGAAATCTGCTGTATCTAAATGTGTTATATCAAAATTAACCATAGTCCCAGACACTTTTCTTTTAAGGAACTGTTTTCAGAGAAACAACCGTTCCTGCTGAAATGTCTTCTAGCAATTTCAGTCCCTACCACAAAGATAGAAGTACATGTATGCAGTTCCATTGAGTACCCGGAAGGTTTAATTCCTAAGTTTTCATCAATAACAGTAAAAATAATAATCAAAGTACTGAAGAACTGACGGGAGTTGATTTTTTCGATGTTTATTTATTTTAAAATCAATGATATGTTATTTTGCATGACAAGTACATGTAGTTTCTAATTTGAATTACGCACATTTTTATAATATGAATTTATAGACTTTTTCGACAAGAGTGTCGAGAAACCCCCATATGAATCATGTTAAATAATATTTAAAGATAAAATTAATTCAATCAAAATATATTTTAGTAATAGAAATATTTCTCGAAAATTGTATGGATCTATTGATTTTGACAATCCCCTAACATGTCACTTAAAGCTGCTTAGTTCGATTTATATCAAATTTTATGCACGCTTTTAAACGATGGTTATGCTAAGTATATGTATAATAATAGACATTGCAGTAATTTTCCCAGTCAATTAAGCCAAATTTCAATGAAGAAAAATAAGTACAAAATTTGCCAACAAACCAAACGACATAAAAGGGTATCGCGTTATTTTTCCTCATGTTAACGTTTACCCCTGACGACGAGACGGGTATGGTTGTATTACGACTTTGACATCACTTTAAATAAAGGCCGAAATGATCAGACAATTAACAAATAATCAAGTGTACGTTTTGTTCGCTAATATTTCTGAAGTTTGCTTTCTTTACAATCGATGCATAGCATGCAGGTTGAATTACCCCAATTATTCGAGGGACGAAACCAAACGGTTTCCTTTTCTAAACATTCCCGTGATGCATTTTGGTTTGTTTTTTCGTTTGCCCAAAAAGAAACTGTTTTTATTTTCTTTGAATATTTTTAACTTTGAAAGAAGACTGCTTCTGCTGGTGTAAATAGGAGAAAGTCCATAACTTTCTAAGATAAATGGTTTGTATAGAAAAAAAAATGATACTGTAATAACCAAAGAATCGGACCAAGCAGCTTTAACCTATAGGCATTTAAAATGTCGAACAGTTGCTGTCTTTTGGTTATTTTTGGTATTTTCAAATCATCTCTAGACTTTAAAGGCCGAACATTTTACAAACGCCCATTTTTTACCTGTACAAACTTCAAAATGATGCCGCTTGTCAATCAAGTTTGAAACAATAGCACCCAGTTTGATTGACGTGATCGTCCGAGCGCGATCTTGCCAGGTCCGCAGATTTTTGTTTACTAGCAATTAACAACGTTATCTTTGATGTCTTCCGTCATGTATGCAAAAGGAGGAATTGACAATTGATTTTAAACATTACCAGTATTAAAATGGATTACAAAAAATAATTATTCAGTGATTGAAAATACGCACAAATTATATTTGAATTATGTTGCATGTGTGTGACCTAATTAATTCCACGAAAATGCATGGACAGTTCCAAAACATATCAAATTTTCTTTTTACAACAAACGTACACTATGCTACTTAAGCTATATTTACTGGGAATTCCCTCAGTTGGAAGTTGGTGCATGTAAAAGTCACTCCATAGAAAAACGAATTCCATTAATTGTCGACGTATAATGGCTGCCTTTACATTCCACATTCTTACTGATCGTATGGTTTTCTTATACTATTATAATTGTTAAAATTAACTTTTTAAACAATGTCAAGTGCTAAACACAATGTACTGAGCTATACTTTTATAGCAGAATTAATTTACTGCATTTTTTCAATTGTGCTTTACACACGTGTGCTTAGAGAAAATTCGGACGACACATACCATTTCCGTATAAAATCGCTTTGTATGGTCATTAGAACAATAAGATATTTAAACTAAGACCAGTTCTGACTAATTCTTTATTTCCTGTGTATTAATTTGCCTCCTGTGTATAGCGATTAGCAGCGTTCACGACCACAGGTAGACTGCAAGCCCCGGAGGCTTTCACTCCTCTAATAATTAAGCCCCACCCTCACCTGAGATTTACCACCAGGTAAAAATGTTCGGCCTTTAAGACTTGTGAACAGGAATTCGCAAACATCGCAGCAATCCTGGTCTGGAACTGACACCGTCGAATTAAAGTAGGATGAGATAAATGTTCTCCTGCCGGATTTGCTTTCTTTGCAGTAATCTTTCACAGATCTGTCAACATGTCGTTGAGCAAGATCTGTTCCATTATAACAGAGAATTGCTTCTGCTTTTGAGTCATCCCTCCCAGCACGGCCGACTTCTTGTGTGTAAACTGTTAAACCATAAAGATAAAGTTTCTGTGTCATGTGTATTGAATTATATTTTTTTTAATGATGTAATAATCACATTTTTATTGCATAAAATTATATTTGAATACTGTGTTCGTTATCATTCAGAAAATGATTTATATTACAAATTCATGATCCTTATAATTAAATATACCTTCAAATGAACTGGGTGGGCCTTCATGTATAATTGTTTTGATGTGTCTAAAATCACAACCCATTTCTAGTGCAATTGTTGCAAATACTAGTCTAATGGGTGAATCACTTTTGTATAGTGTATTAAGTATTAATGTGTTAAGCTGAAAATGTTTAGGATATTAATCATTTTAATTTAAAAATTAGATTCTATTCTGTAGCATTTAAAACCTATAACTGTAAGCAGATGTTAATGACGATATACTTGAATGGACCTGTATATACATGCATGTATGAATTATGTGAATATACTTACATCATGTGGCTGCTGGGCATGATACTGCACTACTCTTGCATTTGCACAGCTTGATATGTAGACTAGACCTAAGAGTCTTTTCGCAAGTTCTATTGCATATCCACACCACTGAAGTTTGCAGTAAACCACTGTTAAGGGAAAATCCTCCTCTTCAGAATACAGTTGAAGCTACAGTGGTTTTGAACACAAAATTGTAGACCTCCTGCACTGTATTGCACCCACCTGTAGATGGGATCCTTTCTTGGACAGCGAGTTTTACATTGTCATTTAGTACAGGGGTTGTATTTAATTCGTTGTAGTCCTTCATTCCTATAAGACTTGCAATTTATTTTTGTGAATGTTTACTTGCTGTTGCTGTTATTGCAAGCATCTTCATTCCTTTAGAAAGATGAGGCCTTAGCTCACATATAAGTCTAAAGTATTCTCCCCAGTTTTGTTATACATATGTACTTGTGAAAAATGAAAGAGGGTTAAAAAGAAAGACATTTTGACCTATAGAGTATAGACCAATGTAGACATTGATGAAATATTTCATTTTCATTAGAACATGTATACATACATAAAATAAATGGCAATAATATAGTAGAAGCATAACTTTGTAAAAAGCATGGCCCATTGATAAAAGTATTAAACCATCTTATGAAAGATATAAAGCTAAAAATAAATCAGTCAATACAACCCTTTTTTATCACATTAAATGTGAATGACAATACTGAACTACATATGAGTAAAAGCACAACTGCATGAAAAAGGCATGGTTCATTGATGAAAGTATCAAACCATCTAATGAGGGCGATAAAGCTGATTCACATGTATTTTAAATAAATCAGTCAATACAACCCTTTTTTATCACACAAGATGGCTGACTGTTTTGGTATTATCCAATACACACAGCTTCTTAAACAAGTTGAAATGAAATGGAAATATTAAAAACAAAAGAAATAAAGGGTAAAATAATAATAAAACATAAGCTGTAATCAATCTCGACAACAATATATCATAAGTAATATTGTGTAATGCTTGTTATTTCACTGTAATGACGAACAATTAGAAGACTAGAAAATTCGAGCTTAAAATATGTGTGAAATTGTAATCGGTGCTTGTCTACAGTTACCAATGTTGATACTTTAAAAGTATATAACCTTATAAGAAGTCTAGTAGATGTGATGGTTAAGTTAAGCCATCGTTTTTTATAAGCTACAGACCGATTTATAATTAAGGGGTTCGTAAACAATAAAAAAAATCTCACAAAAATCCATAAAAAGAAGAAGAATACGCTTACCTAATGTATATCCGATGAAGCAGAATAATCTTATGAACGTTTCTCACACTTCAGTTGTGCTTGTCTTGCAGTGCGAATATGTGAAATTGACGATTTCTTTTTACCACTGTGAAACATACCTGATTTTCGACATGGAGGTCGCCATTTCAAAATGGCATCGGCCTTTACCTGACCCCAAAACGGAGTGAAAACGCAGTGGCGGGGGTGGGTACCAGACTAAACGTATAACATGCGTAAATCAAACAAAACAATTCGTACATCAAAACAGAGGAGTATATATAGGTTACCCGTACCTATAATGTTTTGAATGTTACAAACTCTGTCTTTGTTACTTGAAAACGACTTTCATTATTTGTTTCAGATATCATACAATCTCAAACACAAAATCACGTTTAAATATCGTGACAGTTTTTTTTAACAAAAACGCTTTAAAACTCCGATTCAATGTCAGTCTTTGTTGAAATAGAAATTAAGAAACCACTTTTTACACGTATGATCTCGACCATGCGGTGAACAATATACAGTGTCATATTTCATCCTTTTGGTCGGTTTTTTAAAATGTATGGAGTGCAGTTCTCTTAATTGACTTACATTGGTTTTTAACAGATTGAACTCCTGAATTTTTCCATTGTGCAAAGTGAAATTGAGATTGTTGGAACGCCTGAAGATAATAACCCCTTTAAAAAGAAATGAATACGAAGGACATTTAGGGTAACGGATGTTCTTGGTTTAAAAAAAGGAAGTATGAAATAAATGTACGGTAAAATATTGATGTATTATGTTAAACATTACTTTCCGTAGATTTACAAATTGCATCTGCACCTCCTACGTTATCATGCCCGTCCAACATCATGTGAGAATGAACCATTCCTCATTTTAAGTAAATATATAAGTTAACAGAGTACATACACAAACAATGGTTTCGTAAGAATCTAATCTATTTAAGGCACACGCTTTTCTGTCCATTACTATAGCCTGAAAACCCAGAGGAAACTTAAAAGTTTAAACAGTGAAATATTAGCTAATAATACACGAAGTGTTACTTTGCCTATGTCGAATAAGGGCAGCAAATTGTACATCTGTTGTTTTCCACCGGGTGTGTTGCATACACGCTTAATGGGTTGTAGAACATTCACGAAAAACATGTTATATTCCTACGCGTTAAGGTTGATCTACTTAGAAATTATATTTATGCAATTTATTATTCTAGTCTCTTTTATCCAAAAAATTATTTAAAAAAATGTTCTTAAAAACAGTTATTACCTGCACACCTCTTAGTTATGTTTACACATTTACAACAATGTTATACTATTTTTTTTTGTCGTAATCATTAACATAAGCCAGACGCCCGTGGCTGTAAACTGCTGAACCCCATCTGTTATTTTTTGCATACCAAAACAAATATGGAAGAAAATTTATGTTACGAAGTGATTACGTGATTAACGTGTTTCCATGCACAGTGTCAGTGGCTCTCGGTTATATCACCAGATGTCTTCCAAATGAAACGTTCTATGTATAAATGAGGTGACACCAATAATAATGTAAGTTTCATTATTTATTTTTTATATAGTTAAAAACAGGTAAAGTGAAAGCAATTATCCTCCTGAAAAAGATTGATTGATTCAAATTCAATGACATTGTGCAAACGTCTTAAATGTCCGAAAAACAAACGTTTGCTCTTCTAAATAATGATTTTGTTTTCTTTCTTTTCATGATCATTATTCAGACTCCTTCGCCTGCAAAAGATGAACCCTATTTGTTTATGTCGCAAACTAAAGCAAGAGTTATCTTTCATTCCTCATCCCTAAATGTTGTTTCTGTAGGGTGGCAACGACTCTTAGGTACAAATGACTAACAAAATATACATGTATATCTCGAGCAGAATGTTTTAAAGTCTTTTTTGTGTAGAATAACTTTTTTCTTCCAAGGGAAGAGATGAATTTAATCAAAGATTTTTTTAAATTATCGCTTAACTAACTACAACATCAATGGTACAAATTTATAATTATCATTATTATTATTCATTTTTATATATTTTTTCTTCATGAACATTACTTTTCCGTAAAAAGGAAATTTTAAATCGAGAAGAGAATTTGACTCAGGATTCTAGTCAACAACTTGAGGAAAAACACAATGAATTGGAAGAAATTGGGAATATTAGATTAAAAGGTCAATGTATACGATCAAAAGCAAATTGGATAGACAAGGGAGAAAAACCAACAAAATATTTTGCTAATTTAGAATAAAAAAAACTATATTGATAAACAATTATTGGTAATTCTGAAGGAGGATGGATCCATTATAAGAAATCAACAAGAAATTCTTAGTGAAACAAAGAAATTCTATGAGAACCTTTATACAAGAAAGGACATAATAGAAACAGAAAATATACATGAAAAACTAAAAGACTTTAATATACCTAAACTAAATCAAGAGGAATCAGAAAATATCGAAGGTCCTATTACAAGCCCAGGACCTGATGGATACACTAGTGAATTTTTCAAATTTTTTTGGAACAATATTGAATCTTTTATTACGAGAGCAATTAATAACTGAAACGAATTACTGCATTTTACAGAACCAAATAAGTTAGGAATCATAACTTGCTTGCCGAAAGCTGGAAAACAAAAACAGTTCCAAAAAAATTGGCGCCCAATAAGTCTTCTAAACGTTGTTTACAAAATAGCATCAGGGTGCATTGCTAAGAGGATAAAGTTAATATGAGACAAATTAATAAACAAAGACCAAACTGGTTTTATCAAAGGAAGGTTTATTGGAGAAAATATAAGACTCATATATGATTTAATGAATTATACTGAACTACATAGAATACCAGGTTTATTAATGCTTATCGACTTTGAAAAAGCTTTTGATACTATATCTTGGAAATTTATTTTTGAAACACTGGATTTTTCAAATTTTAGACCATCTATAAAAAACTGGATAAGAATCTTTTACAATGGCACCAAATCATGTGTTTTGCCAAATTGATTTACTTTTGACTATATTTATCTTCAAAGGGGCTGTAGACAAGGTGACCGCATTTCTCCATATCTTTTTTTACTATGTGCGGAGATCTTAGGGATTCTAATTAAAAATAATAGGGATATTAGAGGAATTGTTATAGATGGAATAGAATATAAGCTTTCTCAATATGCTGATGACACCTCTCTTATTTTTGATGGTTCGCCTCAGTCTATGGATGGTATTTTAAGAGTTTTAGATTATTTTGCAGACCTTTCAGGACTTAAAATTAATTACACAAAAACTAACATGGTTTGGATTGGGAATAAGAAATTTTCAAGAAATGTATTTCACCATACAAGATGGAAACTAAATTAGAATAACTCAACCTTTGATTTATTAGGAATAAAATTTTCTGTAACTCTAGATGAGATGTCTAGCCTTAATTATGAGGCTAAACTGTCAGAAATTAAAAGGATTTTAAACCAATGGAAATTAAGAAAACTAACTCCAATTGGTAAAATCTCAGTAAAAAAAACGTCGATTCTGCCCAAATTAAATCATCTGGTGCTCTCTTTACCTAACCCAGACTCTGATTTTACAAAAACTTTAAATAAGGAAATTTACCAATTTTTATGGGGAAGCAATATTCACAAAGTAAAAAGAAACACTATTATACAGGAATATGGACATGGTGGTCTAAAAATGATATATTTTACAGATTTTAGCTCTGCTCTAAAGTCTTGTTGGATAAGGAGAATGATTTTCTCAGACACAAAATGGATAAATCTCTTAGAGTCAGATTTACAAACAAAAAATTAAAAACCTATGAGTTAAAGGTATGGACTTTACATCTAATTTATGTAAAAATACAAAAAAATGTTTTTTGGAAAAAAGTTTTTAACAGCTGGATTTTAATCGTAAAAGCAATTAGACAAGAAGTTATGAATGTTCCATTTGAAAACATCTGGCTCAACCCAAAAATAAAAGTTAATAACAGTTCTTTTTTTTTTCTAAAACACTATTTTAATGCTGGTTTTATACATATACAAGATCTTTTTGATAATGAGGGTGTTCTTCTTAGTCTCGAAACAATAGAAAACCAAAATATAAAAACCAATTTTATTGAATATGCAAGCCTAAAGAGAGCAATATTTAAAAGATTAGATAAAGACAATATCAATGAAATCAAATACAAGTCTGGCCCAAGTATACCCAGTCACATAAATATCTTCTTCACCAATAAATAAGGTTGCAAAGACATGTATAACAAACTTATTAAAGAGAAAAGAGAGCCAATTACATCTGTAAATAAATGGCTAGAAAGGGGCTTCATTTTAACAACACAGACTGGAACAAAATATTTGAACTTTCTTTTAAAACGACTAAAGAGTCAAAACTACAATGGCTACAATTTCAAATTTTACACAGAATAATACCAACAAATGATTTTCTTCACAAGATTAAGGTTAAAGAATCCCCAGTCTGCTCCTTTTGAAAAAGAGTTAATGAGACTATTGAACACTTATTTGTAGATTGCTATTGTGTAAAAGAACTTTGGGAACTATGCGAGGAGTAGTTGTTAAGGAGATTGGAAATGCAAGCAACATTTGACAAAAACTCAATTCTATTTGGAAAACATAATGAGAGAAATTTGTATAAAGTGCATAATCTTTTAATTCTAATAATAAAACAATACATATTTGTAAGTAGATATAAAGACGTTCCAAAGCTGAATTTTGGTGCACTCGAAAATATAATGAAAAACAGAATATCCGTGGAGAAATATATTTTTCTTAAAAATTGTAGATTTTTAGAGTTTGAAAGGCTCTGGCAAAAAATATGTGACTTATTATTATGATATACTAGCTATATTTATCAGATTCAATAGGTTATGTAATGTACTACCCCCCCCCCCCAACTAGCACACGAACACTTTTCTTTCATCTTCTTCTCACTAACTTCCTTTTTCAAGTAGTATACAGGTACATTTGTAAAGAGTTATATGCATAATATATAGGCCTACATAATGTTCTTTTTCTTTAAGAGACAAACTATTACATTGTGAGATATGTGTACTTGTATCCTTTGTACCTTTTTCTGCTGGCTTTGTCTTTGTTAATAAATCTTTGTACACAAAAAAAAAACAAAAAAAAAAAACAAAAAACAAAAAAAAAAAACATTACTTTTCCGGATTGTTCATTACTGAACAGAACTGGGTTCTAAATTTATGTAGATCAACATATTTCCGATGTTATTTAACATTTTGAGAATGTAAGCTTATTTTGACAAATAGTTCAATCACCTTGCACGGTTGTATCTAGAACATACTGCATATATTATTCAATGAGTTTGGAGGGCTGCAGTATGAGCGTATCTGCGGAGATAAGGTAGGCCTTTAGTTTATGTACCATGGTTATTTTTTCAGGGTTGGGAGTAGCGAGGGTCTTGAACTTAATAATTTGTTCGTATCAATTTTCTGATTATTAAATCCTAAACTCCCTTATATATTTATATAGATAATTGTTTTGGACAGAGGTTTTACTGTAGGTCTCTATCTCCCTAAGTTTATGTTTGTATTTCTCATATTATGGAAACCCTTTTCTAAAGCTTATTAGTAATAGGAACATAATTAAATTGCACTTAATTCCACCTTATTTTACTTACAATGTTTCTTTTGTATGTTACTGTTTAAATGTCAGTGGCATTAGTAAGAGCAGTTAATTTTTTTTTTTTTTACTTTTTTTATACCTCACTCTTTTTTTCTCTTTGGTGATGAATACCATATATTTCCAGTTTGATAACGGATACGACAAGTAACAATTTCCTGAAAATACTGACTGTTTATTGTCAAGGCCTTGGCTCTTATAAAAAAAGAATTGATGTGCTAAATTACCTTAATGATAAGAATTATAATTTATATTTTCTTCAGGATACACTTTTTAAAAGTGATGAGGAACAAAACATACACATTTTTAAGAGAGTAAGGCATATTTCAATTCTTTCAGATCAAATTTCAGTAGAGTAACAAATTATTTAAAAATTGTTTTTATTTTAATGTAAAAATAAAATACCACCTATTATGCAAATGGTTAATTTTTTAATTGTTGAAGTTTAGAGTGAAAACAAATATTTTGTTTAGTTAATGTATATGGCCTAAACACAGACCATCCCGATTTTTTTAGTGACTTGAAAAATGAAATTGAAAAGTTGTATATTAATCAGCATATAAAACTAGCAGGAGACTTTACTGTTGTTTTGAACCAAGAAATAGATACTGTGAATTGCAACAAAAAAAACGTAACAGCCCCAAAACCCAAAGCGAGCTTTTTAAGAAAATTAATATCTTAGATTTGGAACATAGTTTTCGTATTTATCATCCAGAGCTTAAAAGGTATACTTTGCGTAAAACTCCTCCTGTAAAAATAACCCTGTGTCCATAACATTAAGTTTGAAAATAGTTACAGATCAGATCACTCCCCAATTGTTTTTTTATTGCAGACTTACTAAAATTAAAAAGGGAAGAGGTTTTTTGGAAATTTAATAACTCGTTGTGAACAGATACTGATTATGTACAATTAATTAAACAGAAAATAGCGGCCATTAAAAAGCAATACGCAGCTTTAGTTTATGATATTTAAAATATTGAAAGATCAAAGTATAAGTAATGAAGACATTTTTTTTTCAGAATGAAATCCACATATTTTTAGACACTTTACTTAATTATGGAAATAAGAGGGAAAAATATCATATGCAACATTTAAAAACAACCTCTAAAATGAAACTGAATAAAAGTTAGAGAATGAAATTAAATTAGTAGACCAAAATTCTGACAATTAATCAATAAAACTAATCGAGTAAAAACAAACTGAACTCAAAAATATTAGAAACAACAAACTTAGAGGAAATTACATCAGGTCAAGAGTTAAATGGACAGAAGAGGGAGAAAAACCATCAAAATATTTTTGTAATTTAGAATCACAAAATTTTATCAGTAAACAAATAGCTAAACTAGAAAGAGAAAATGGAACATAAAGCCCTCAATTGCTTGAAAACATGAAACATGATTAAAGTCTATGTGCCATGGTTTAACAGCTGAGTTTTTTTCTTAATTTTTTGAAATAGGTGAGTTGTCTTCTACTAATAAATTAGAAATATTTACTTGCATTCCGATACAAGATAAACCTAAATATTGGCATCCCATAACTTAAAGGTCATATGAAACGATTTTTAACACTATGATTTTCTTTCATGAATATAAAGCTTGGTATAAACAAATGTTAAAATACATGATGTAAGATTGTTTTGCCTTTGCATTACTGAGAAATAACCGTGAAAACTGAGCACCTGAACAAATTCTTGCCCGCTTATCGTTCTTGATTTTGTGGAGTTATGACGTCACAAAGACCCACCGATGTAAACAATGCATTAAAACTAGTGTAATTTTACAGTAGTTTATCGATTAAATTTTAGTAATTTTTGCATATATGAAGGTGTCTTTCTTTTCAATTGAGATCATTTGATATCGTAGGAGCCTACATATGACTTAGTTTTAATTGGTCGTTAATGAATAAATCTAATATCAGCTTCTCACAAAAGTAAAATCATGATGAAGATCCCTTACTGGAGTGGAAATTTAACGAAAGAAATGCTCCAACATTTACAGCTGATTAATGAATTATCTTTATCCGTTTGAAATAGAAACATCCTTTTCTTCTTCAGTACGTATAATGATTGAGCTCAATTTAAAGGGAATTAAAGCATTTAAATTGATTTGATTTATTTTGTAACATAAAAAAGTATATAAGGCAGGCCAATGAAAATGTTTGAGGCATTGTGTACATAGTTTGTATTTAAGAGCTGCTATAAAATGCCGCAAAATTATTCTTAAATTTTATTTCGAAATAATATAAATTTCTGACTTATTGATATATACATGTAGCAATATCTTTAGAAAATACTTTGTGTACACGTGTATTAACGTTTTATTAAATTAGATCGCGGAAATATGGCATTTAAGGATTTAGAACTGTATCGGTAAAATAAATCGGTTGTTTGATAAAAATAGTTGTGAACGAATGTGAAGATAATCAACAGATTTTATTAAGAACAAGCATCAATAATGATAAAAAAAACCGAAAGAAAACATTGCGGAAGAAAGTGAGATAAAAGGGATCTGTGAGTTAACACCACACATACACGTTTTAAAATCAAAACACTGCACATTCAAGTACACGTTTCAAAAACAAAACATTTGAAGAAATTTCTCTTAGACGAAAAATAATTAAATGGTAACATATTTGTGAATTTGAAAGTGAAACAAACAATATAATCGTGAAGCGAATGGGGCACAATGAGGCCTACAAGTTGTTTAGAAAAAAAAATCTTAATGAATTGCATGAACGTGCAAATGGGAACTTATTTTTGAATTTGTCAATTTCATTAAAAAGATAAAATAAAACATATCAATATGCTTATATTAAATTATATTATACTTGCATGTGGATCTATGAAGAAAATCATTTATTCTCCCTGCAGTCTCGAAACTGAATATCATTATGTACACGCTATTACATGTAAATAAAAACGCACACGATTTCATTTCTTGAGAGAAAAAATACTGACGTGGTTGATTATTGTATAATTATACAAGTTTTTATATAAAATAGTATTTTTTTTCCTTTTAAAATGCTGCAAAATGACATGGATATTTGTATTCACAACATAGCTTCATAAGGCGATTGGGTCTTACTGACGTCATAAGCAAGGGAGGTAAGCCGCGTAAGTCAATGTTCCTTTTCCCGATTAAGTAATTTTGATCGACTGTGGCGCTCACATTTTGCATAAAATATCCAAAAAACAATGTCAGTCTTATTAAATAGGCACTTATGAACTCATTCCGTATATAACTCAATATGGTCAGGATATCGTTTCATATGACCTTTAATTAACAGCTATATATATATATATATATATATATATATATATATATATATATATATATATATATATATATATATATATATATATATATATATATATATATATATATAATGCGACAGGCTGTATAGCAGAAGGAACAAGAGCCGAGCTCGTTACAAGCAACGAGGAAGTCTTCCGTCAAGAAAGGATTCTCAATCAGTCTTAATAAAACAATCCCCCTTCTCCTTACAATTGTGAGGGTCTTACAGATATTGATAGGAGGTCTTTTCACACTACCTTAAATTCTGACCAATCAGGGCTTTAGAAAATCAATTTGAACTCTTGAAAATTGGTTCATTTTCTATGTGTTAATTTAACCCCCAGACTACAGATTATTGAAGAGTTAGATCTCTCGTAAAACAGATAAAGGCATGTCTTTGATAAGTTGGGGATATATTTAGACAAGAAAAGAATTGACTGCGACATTAAACACTATTACGCACAAGGAGCTAGTTCTTATAAGCAAAATGAAAGCGGGTATGCATGTCTTCATGTGAAGCTTTAACTCTCATATTACGCAATATCCAATCAAAACTGTATTACAATTAGATTGATAAGATAATGAAGAACAATTTTTCCAGCGACATCAATATCGTAGCATGTATCGTCTTTAGTAATAGAGCAAAGACTTTCCGGGCACATAGATCCCTTATTTAAGGGACCAGACCCTTTTTTCTGGTCTCAGTAGGTTTTTAAATCTGTTCATACCTAGGCTCAAAAACACAAGACTTAATATTATTATAAAGGGAACGTAAAATCTTCAGAGTTTTACCTCTGATTCCATTCATTGAAAGTATATTCCACATTTTAACCCTATCCGCAGTGTTAAAGGTACGCTTGAAATCTACGAAGCCGCAATAAAATCTACATTTTTTCTAGAGATTTTTCTTCACGATTGTTTGCAAGACAAAAATGGCATCAACAGTACTGTGAAATGGTCTAAACCCGAAATGTGCGTCATTTCTGTCGGCCCATGACATAAATATCTTATTCAAAATTGAAGAAAGTTTTGTCATACAACTAACTAAACTAATTTCTCTATAATTGGCAGGATCAGTTGTCCCCCTTTTTATATATTGGTACAATAAGAGAATCACACAGTTTATGTGAAAAATGACCGGTTGTAAACATACTAGCATTAAAAATTGTGTGTACAAATGGTACCAAAATATCCTTATATTTAAAAAAAAATATTCATTAAATATACCATCCAGTCCATGACTCTTACCTAGTTTTAAAATCTTTATAGCATCTTTAATTTCATTTAAGATATGTCACGTTCTAATTCTTAAAGAATTACCTCCTTTTCATCTTCGACCATGTCATTTCCCACGGCTGATTGATCAGTACAAGCAAGGGATTTAAAATGACTGTGTAAATCCACAAGTGAAACATTTACTTTGTTAACTTTTCTCCTGAATTTCGAAAAAAATACTTAAGGATTAGATGTCCTTGTTGTTTCTCACAAATGGCCTTCTTCATTTAGATATTTTTCGTTCAAATATTTTATATCATCAGAAATATTGTATAGTAATAAGAACAGAAATTAGTGTTCATACAGCAGAAGTCAATAACTACAAATTGAAATATACCGGTATTTTGTAATTCCGCATAATGTTATATGAACAGACATTTAAAACAACCTAAAATACTGCATGTTAGAAATCACTAATCCAGAACGAAACAAGTGAGCTATGCCAGACTTGACAAAGTGTGGTATAAAGTTTGAAACAACGTCATATCAATGGACTTGCTTTTCTATCCTTCAAAAATATTTTTAACAAGTACATAATTGATCATCTCTGGGTCATCTCTCTCTTTTTTTTTTAAGCGACATTTCTAATGTTAAAATATATCATCTTTACACGTTTCAAATTTGTGGCGAGAAGACCAACAGACAACAAAATCATTTAAAACAGATGTAAATAAGAAGGATTTTGCACGAATTGCATCGTGGTGCTATATATAGACCCACATAATGATAAAAAAATTTGCATTACAACCATGTTTCTACCCATTCCACGTCCAACAGAAAGCGAATACCGTTTATAATTCGAAAAATGTGCAAAATTATTTGATGACAGGACTGCGAACGATAGCATTGTCTAGCCGCCTAACTTAAAGTCATTTTTGATAATTGTCTAAGTAAATTTTTTTTTATTAAATAAAGTAAACGTTTATGTATGTTTCAATCAAATATAGGTGATTTGGTCAAACAAAGAGCGATAACTTTTTAGTTTGGGTTTAAATAGCCCATTTCATAATAAAAACTAACGGGAAACGGATTTTTGTTAAAAAAAAAGTCCCCCTCCCTGTGAAACTAAAAATTCTTTTTTCAGGGGTATTATATATTGCTGTTTAGCATATTTATACCAAAGGGTTTGTTGTTTCACGGGAGGGGGGGGGGGATAACAAATGCATTTTACTTTGTAACGTTTCAAAACATAATTAACAAATATGAATTAAAATATAAATTCACTTTGACATCCAATGTAAACATGCGATTATTAAGTTTTTACCTACATATCGGCCGCTAAAAAATACTTTCCTCACTCATAACGACCGATATCAATGAATTTCTTTTTAGACCCCCGTAAGCAAAACTTTTGTTTAAAAATCAATAATTTGACTACAATTTTTTTTTGTTTTTGAATATCTGACAGAAATTCCGAAATATATGGATGTAAAATGTAGGCGAGAAACAGGCGTAAGCGTTCACTGTTTTTTTTTTTCCACTCTCCTTGTGCGCCAAGATTCCCGCCGAATCTACATCTCAAGCGCCCACTTTCTTTGAAAGTTTTATCTTTGATACTTATTGACAAAAATTGTGAACAAGCTAAAACATGAAATCTTTACTGTTCGAGACCGGAAGTGACGATCAAAAGAATGACATGTACTTTTCTTAAAAATTCTGTTATGAATAAGTCCTGAAAATTTCATTAAAAGCAGCTGGAGCGTTTTTGAGAAAACGTGGGAAAAATAATAATAGAGGAAAAGAAACAAAACAATAACAATAAGGTCTTTGGAAACTTACTTGTGTGATAAAGCTTCATGTATAACTTCATCAGATTAAGTATTTGTGGGCAAAAAAGAAAAACTGTAAAACTGTAAAGTTTCTGTAAACATCGGTTATCTTTAAAAGAAACTATTTGTTTATTTCTTATTTATAATAATATCTGCTATATATGAGGTTTGGTAAAACTAATTAAATCATCTTTGTAAGGACGAAGAGAATATCTTTTCATTTGGCCCAAAAGAACCAACGCAATGACTAAAATGAAAGCTATGCAAAATTTTGAAATATTATCAGCTTATAAACTAATTTGATGCAATCTATCTATCTATCTATCTATCTATCTATCTATCTATCTATCTATCTATCTATCTATCTATTGCTACTGTTGTGTTGTCATGTAAGTGTTATATATTTTTCACCGTCCACTAAAGTTCTTCAACTTTCTTGCAGGAAAAAGTAATGTACTTATTTTAACCACAATTAGGATGGCCGTATCAAAATCAAAATACGACTCTACCCGGGAGACCACCAACCTAGCTCGTGTAGCCCGGATTATCCTGGGTCCCTGCACTGACGTTCTTCGTGCTGTTCTGACCAATGAGATGCTCCCAGCTGCATTGATACACAATGTTAAAACGTTTCTTGCCAATCTCCCCAAAAAAGTGAAGCCTCCAATCAATAAACAACAAATAGGACATGTTTATAGTGGAAAGTACTCAACTTTTGACATAACGTTGCTCTACTTCCTTCTGCGCAATATTTGCTCAATACCTGAACATGTACTTAAATGGGGAAATAAACCTAGTCAAACAGATAGAAGTGTGTCAGCAAATATAGAGCGAATTCGTTTGATCAGAAACACTTATTACGGCCATGCTACAGACTTTGCTATCCAGGATCCGGAATTTTTAAACCAATGGGGCGAGCATTTTTTCAATAGTGAAAGAGTTGGAGGCAGAACTAGAATGTAAGATAATTATCATCATGATGAAAATTAAAAAAAAGTTTTTGAGATCAACGTGAACAATGTTCATTCAGCTTGAGATTACAAATTGATCGTCTGTGGACATGATCAAGCAGACTATATACATTTAAAAACAATACCTTAATTCTTAGATAGTTTGGATTAATTCCATAACAATTAATTTAATTTATAAGGTGGATCTGTACAGTTCTGTGTATACATTTTTTTTTCAATTATTTAATTTACATTTCACTTTTCAAGAACTCTCCACAGCCTAGAAAAAAATTTACTTTTAAGAACTCTCCTAACACGCTCCTTAAAGAGACCGTTAAATGTGCTATTTTTATTACTTAAAATCACAACACATTTCTGATATTTTCGCTACTTTTTTCTATAGGGCGAGAAAGCTACGTTGTTTCAATTGTATTTAAACTTCATTTAAAAATGTTACCTACAAAATGAATGCTGATCATCAGAAAGAGTCTTATTTTGCATATTGTAACGTTATAAGTTTTGTTAATATTTAATTAATAAATAATTATATTAAATTTATTAATAAAATAATTTCTTTAATTCTATTTAGGGAGAATAGAAGCTTTAGAAAGTGCAAAAGTCCCTTTTGCTCTGAAAGGTAAGGCTAGGAACATTTACTAGTATCTGTTGAGCATTGAAAGATTAAAAAAAAATGATGGTAGTTGCTATTTTGTAATGTCAGGAGTTCGCTTTATTCTATCCAGATCAAAAAGGGCTGTGGTATATTGTAATAGTTGATGATGAGTTTTTATTTGAGTCTAAACAATCTAGAATAACAAAATTCATTAAACTGATCTGAAATATCTTTAATTTTAGTTTGAACTTCTTTAAAGTTTAGAATAGCATAAGAATGGAAATTAAAAAAATGCGGGTCTTTTTCAGATGTTTCCGGATGGAGAGAAGATGACAAATTGTTTTTAGAAACTCACAACTTTCAAGCGATGATTGAAAAAGTGAAAAATCAGCCCTACGTTATGTTTATCGGTGTCCCAGGCTCGGGAAAAACTGCTACAGCACGTCACATCGCCCTCAAACTTCAGGAAGATGGGTACGACATTTTGTCGATTAAAGATTTGAAAGATATTGACACATATTGTGTTCAAGATAAGAAACAGGTGTTTGTTATTGATGATGTGTTAGGCATTTTCGGGTTTGCAATGGATTTATTAACATTGTTATATAAGTTTAGAGACACTTTGAATAATCTTACTATGTCAAAAACTAAGGTCATTATGACATGTCGGGAGGAAGTGTACAGAAATAAACATATCGCACTGCTCTCAGATAACTTTCTGCAAAATCATGAAAATTTAGTATTGTTACACAGTGAGGAAAATTTGCTAAATGATCAAGACAAACGAGGGTTACTTGAAAAGTATAAGATAGATGTAAATGCATTGTCCCAAGCCGATCTTGCAGCAACATCAAACATGTTTCCATATCTCTGTAGATTGTATAAAGATTTTAGCAACTATGGTCCAAAGTTTTTTAAATCACCAATTCCTATTATTTTGAAAAAAACTTGATGAAATGGAAATGTAGATTTAGTCCAATATGCCTCACTGGTTTTACTGATGGCGAATCAAAACAAAATGTCTCCGAAAGTTTTGGAGGAAAATGGTGACACCAGTTACAAGGTAAAGAAGGATGAAATTCTAAAGAGATGTCAAATTAGATCAACAACTGAAAGTTTTGAATTTATAAATGCCTTGAAAAGAATGGAACACACGTTCACAGAAAATCATGGTGGTGAGTTCACATTTAGTCATGACTCCATGTTTGAAATGGTTGCATATCATTTTGGTCATCGGAATCCGGAGTTGATGTTAGAGTACATGAGCAGTGACTTCATTGCCAATAATATCACGGTAAATGATGCATGCACTACAGAACATGGAAGTCAGAAAAAACGTACATACGACACACATAGACAAAGCATTGAACAAGGGAATGTAATTAGTTTGTCAATAAATTTGCAAAAAACCCATTACCCCCATCTTGCAAAACGCCTGTACACGGACGTTAAAAATGGAAACTTGCACAATGTTTTTGAAAATGAAGCTTTGAAAAAACCGGCAATTGTTCAGTTTTTCATAAAGGAAATTGAGAAAAAACCGTATGAAGAAATTAGAGCTGTTTTTCTTTCAGAGACGCGGAACGTTTTGAATCAAAAAAGAAAAATAATGACAATGAAGAAAATGAAATCAAGCAGCAAACATGGTTCATGCCTAACGACCTCCATATGTTCTCTTTAGTCGTTAAACAGCCTTCTGTGAGGGCTATTAGCTGGGTCATTTATTATGGACATTATCAGATTTTACAGTGCATAGTTGATATGATATTGAGACATAAAGGAACAATTGATGATCTTTTCCTAAACAGCTTCAATAAACAATATATAAACACCATTCAGCTATTGAAAGAGAGAGAAAATCAAGAAAGCACATTGACAGCATAGACGTGATTGAAAGAGAAAGCCACCTACTTCGTCTTGGTTGTTTTAGTGGTGATCCTGCCACTGTAAAAATATTACTGAAGGAAGTTCATGAAGATGTTAGAGATAATTTGTATGAACCACTGGTTATTGCATGTTTTAATGGACATTTAGGTATTGTAAAAGAGCTGATACAAGCAAAGGCTGATGTAAATGCAGTATACAAAGAGGAGACAACGCCTTTAATCGCTGCATGCTATGGCGGACATATGGATGTTGTGACAGAGCTGATAAAAGCTGGCGCAGATGTAAACCAAGCACAATATGCTGTATATAGGATATGTCCAAAAGGAATGAAATTTGGAGACATGAAATCAATTGAGGTAACTGAAAACTCAGAAGGTTATCATAGAGTTAAATTGAAAACACCACTGACAGCTGCATGCGAGAATGGACATTCTGAGATAGTTGAACTGTTGATAAAAAAAGGTGCCGATGTAAATGTAAAAAATGAATTTTGTGAAACACCATTAACAGCTGCATGTGGAATTGGAAATTTAAGTTTAGTTGAAGTGCTTTTGAAAAACGGGGCAAATGTTACTTTAGAAGATAGTAATGAAATTGTGCCATTAACAGCAGCACATAACCATGGGTATTATGAAATAGTTGAAAAGTTAATTAAAAACGGGTGTGAAAATGGAAACAGAACATTATCAGCAGCATGCTTTGAAGGTGATATAATTGCTGTTAAAGAGTTAATAACAGCGGGTGCAAATGTAAATGTTCAAGATGGTTTCATAGCCCCTATCAAGGCTGCATGCATTGCTGGCCACAGTGAGGTTGTTAAAGAGTTAATACTTAATGGTGCTGATGTTAATTTAAGAGATGGTGATCAATTACCAATAATAACAGCGAGTAGACGAGGTCATGTAAGTGTGGTTAAAAAGTTGATAAACGCGGGTGTCGATATTAATGTGGTATACAAAGATGAAACGCCACTAACAAGTGCATGTCGAACAAACAGGTTATGTGTAGTTAAAGAGTTGATAAAAGCAGGGGCAGATGTAACTCAAAATCATAATGAAACAATATTTATTGCATGTGAACATGGATATGTAGAATTAACCAAAGAGTTAATAAAAGCTGGGGTAGATGTAAATGATAACACTCTTATAGATAGCCCTCTTGCAACAGCATGTTGGAGAGGACATGTAGAAATAGTTAAAGTTCTGATTGAATCGGGGGCTGATATCAATTTAGATTCATCTCTTTATTATGCATGTTCCACTAAAAATTTGCCAGTAGTTGAATACTTACTAAAGGCAGGAACAAATGCCAATCTAAACAAAGCACTGATTGGTGCATGTGATGGAGAATACAGTGAGCAACAATTAAGTATAGTTCAGGAACTGATAAAAGATGGAGCTGATGTTAATTGGGAAAGTGAAGATTACGAATCACCATTACAAAAGGCAAGTAAGAATGGACATCTAAGTATAGTTAAGGAGTTACTGAAATCTGGGGCTGACGTAAATTTAGGGGGAAAACACGAACCACCACTAACAATGGCATGTGCAGAAGGACATACTAGCGTACGTGTATGTGTATGCATGCTGTCGTTCATATGTGCGTTGGTATGTGCATGTTTGTGTGTTTTGTATATTTTAATTTGTATTTTTGACTGATAAATGTATTTTTATTGACTGTCGTAGAATCTGGGAGAAAGAATCATTTTTTATGCTACGTGTTAATTTTTTTCGATTTAAAAAATAATTTAAAAAAGAGAAATGTTGAATTTTGCTTCGATTTGTAATTGAGTTGCGTGTTCGTTTGTCCTTTTTTGTTTGTGTTTTTTTTTTATGTGTTATTTTTATCCTGTTTGACTTTTTATCTTATGTTTAGATGTATGGTGTTTGTTTTTTAAGGTGTAAGCGATTTTAACATTCATTTATTTTAATATAATGATTTTCCATTTTAATTAATTTTCATTCATGGTAATATAATGTTTTCTTTTAGAAATTTTGATCCAGAGTAGGTTAATGGCACGCCAGTTTATTATGATAGCAGGGAAATCATTTGAGATAAAATTGTACTGTGCGGTTGCGTAATACAAGGATATCAGCGACTGGTTATGTATGCATTAAAGTTTGGATTGCAATAATAAATTATTTTGTAATTTATTCCTTAATGTAATGTAAACTAATGTAAATATTGATTTTGAACGGATTTTAAATTCATTACCCCAATATTATTCATCTCATATTGTAAATAAAACAGAACAGTTCAAACAAAGTGTTGGCATGATCTTATTTAAAAAATTTTAAACATGTGATGCTAATAATTAGCATAGATAGATAATAAAAAATGGTATTAGAAAACTATGTATTGACATATCCTCTTTGACGTGGCTAAATGATACTAGAGTCAATCATACAGCTATAAGACAGAAAGATATTGAATGCTTTTGATATCAATTTATTTATTGGGTGTTACATTTCTTTTTTTGACAAAATACATGGAAACAGTTGTAACAAAAACATCCTTTAAAGTGGCACGGTGACTCAAAACAGATGTTCTACATTTTGATTATGATAAGGGAAATAGAAAGAGCTACTCAAAATTTCATTACATGTATACGGAATGTTTTACGCCTCTTAAGTCATAAACTATCAATTTACAGGTCATTAACACTCATCCGGAAATTGCACATGTTAACAAACCGAGTTATTCTGGACATTGGTTTAGTGTCATGTGATTGCGAATTCCGCTGAAAAACGAATTCAAATTTAAGCTATTCGATTTCTGAGGTAAGAGATATGCATTGATAAAGAATGTATCTTAATAAATATATATTTCTTGAAGAAATCATGTTTCAATGAAAGGCTTCTGGCTCGTGATGTATGCCACGCTGCAGTATCTATATCCCCCTGCGCTTGCGTGGCTATGAAGCAGAAGGAAACCTCAATATTTTTGTGTTGGCCCAAAGCGTAATTCTATTTTTCTCTTTTTTACTTGATTTATTTACTTTGGAACACCGTAATTTTTCAAAAGTTCATCATTTCATATGATATATTAATTATTTGTAGAACGTGTAAAAATTCGATATTTGCTGAATCATGGTGTGTGCGTCACCATGTCCCCTTAATATAAATATATTTTGTCGGATAAAACATTCAATATACTATAAATTACTTGTATTTTGTTATATGGTATCCAAATAATGTATTATAAAAGTGACTTTTATTAATTGTAAACCTTTAAATTCAGACAACACAAATGAATTATTTGTTAAAATAAAATGTCTTTTGTTTCGATAACCAATATTTGGATTCTCGTGTTGTATTTTAAATTCTGGTCCTCTGTATTTTTGTGGATTTGTCAATAATCATTTATCATTTAAGCTCAGTGTCATCACAATAGTGATCAAAGGTTTTATTTTGGATTTAATAATTATGTCGCAAATTTTGAATGCTCTGAAGTGCATAAGCGACGAAAGCGAAAATTCAAAGTTCAATATCTTATAGTGCCTATTCTATTATTTTGAATACTAAATACTTTTACTTATTTAAAAAAAAAATAAACCTATGATTTTTAACTCATGAATGTAAAATCAAGGCAGAAAAATAAAGAATTTAAGAATGCAAATCTAAATTATGTTTTACTAAAACGCTTTTTTTTCAGTTCGTGTGTAATTTCCTAATAGCGCAATATTTTTGAAAGACTAAAATTTGTCATTTACTGAATCAGCAAACAATTTACACTGGATGTATCCGTTAGGCTATAGTCAGCAGAAACTTAAGTTTCAGATTTCAAAATGAAATGTATGAAAAGTTGTGTAAATTATTATGGAAATATCAATCAGTTTCAGCACATTTACGCTAGGTTACAGTATGCGGAAACTTTGAGTTAAGATTTCAAATTGTTCACACATCGCTTAAACTATTACTTAAATTTATTAGGGTACTAGTTTAATAGTGATATCAATTTTTTTAACGGGTTTGAGTTTAATTCTAGCCTAATTATAATAAATACACAATACTGAGCATAAGTTTATACCTGTAGCCCGGCAAGATTAAAATTAATTAGTAACTAATGATTTAATAAATTTATTATTAATTTATTAATTTCATTAATAAAATTAATTAGTAATTAATAATTTACTAGTTTTAAAAAAAGACACGTCGTATATCGAAACATTGTATGAGGAAGTATTTTACTTACACTTCTTTTATTATTAGTGCTAGCAATATACCTATTTTGTAAGATTCCTCCTTAAATCCTTAATCACTTAAATTAATATTATATTATTACAAATCATACCAAAAAAATCGTACAACCTGAACTTTATAGTTAATTCATTTTTTTTTAATTATAGTTATAGACATAATCTGAAACATGTGTCACAACACAATAAGTTTTAATGCAACGTTAAGCCATTAACATGATTAAGCCATGAAGCATTTGTAAACAAACAGTCGGCCATTTATTTGTTTATTCCGTGTTGCAGTTGTTAAAAATAATTCGTCTTATTAAACAAGAAAATAGTGACTCCAACAGTTGATTTTTAAAATGAATATGTGTAAAAAGTATTATACTGAGCAAACAATGATAATTTTGATTAAACATTATTAACTTTAAACTATCCCATGATGCACTTCTTCAAGATTAAGCGGGTTCTGATTGGTCAGTATTATAATTCTGAACGAAGATGGACAAGAATGTGCTGTTGTAAAATGGAGAATTGAGAAATACGTTTAGCCTTTACAAAAAGGAGATAATACAGGAACGAAGAACTGATATCAATGTAACTTAATTCACAATATATTTACCCCGATAACATTTTCAAAGCTCTTAGTTATCTCTTATTTTCAAACGAGATCTCGCGCCATCCGAAAAGCGTCATTTTTCCAAAATTGGTTCGGCATTTTATTCCCATATCGCTTTAGAATATACGTTTTGATCAAATCATTAAAGCTGACATGAGGCGATTTAAACAAGTTTATTGTTATCCGAGTTAGCCGTTTTAGTTTAGCTATCGATAAAGTTAAACAACGGGGTATACCCAACAGGTTCGATACGCACGAATGATTTACAGCTCTGTCCGTGCAGGTGTAAACGTCGGGAAGTGTCACGTATATATACATGTATACATGTAAACGGCCAAAAATTACCGAGAAATTCCGAAACTAACAAATTAAAGTCCCCTGAGAAATCCAACAAAATTACACGCCTTTTATGCTGACAAGCAAAATTCGGGTATAAAAAGCAGTATTTTAGATATAAAATTCCTTTACTTGCACCACGTTCGCGTTCGAGTCGTCAGTCATAGTGTCACGCCATGAGATATACAGAGATATACAGAGAAGTCGGTATTTTCCCATCCTGAGAATACATAAAGCCTTTCCGAATTTGCATATAAGCAGAAAGTAAACGTTTTTACTTTCAGAACACATTTACTCCATTGAAAATGATGCTAAAGCAGTAGTATAGCGCGACAGTACATGCTGCTAAAACGCATGGCCTATGTCTTGCGCACGAAATACTCAATGTATGAAGTGCGCATGCTCAGAATAAAGAAATTGAAAGTAAAACTGGTACATTTGTATGAAAAGCTTAGGGAGAAGTCATTACCGCTTTTTTAGGTCCAAGAAATAAAAGTTTCGTGTATTTACATGGTCATACAAACTAAAAATTGTTTTGTTTGGTGTGGTTTACATAACGTTTTCCATGGGAATGTGTTATGAAAGGTTTGATTTTCTGACGTGCTGCACACCATGCATGTTTTGTTTCGAAACAGCTGATGATAGGCTTATTCAAAAATATACTTTTCTTGAAATTCTGATTTTATTTCTATTTAGAGTGTAATTATATTTTTGTAATTTCGGTTTCACTAATTGTTATATATTTTACTATATCAGATATAAATGGAGACCTCTCACGAGGAAGATATGGATTTTGAGGACAGATTCAGCTCAGATGTACAACGTTTTACATTGACAGCAATATGAATCAGAATGTGTCATGCTAAACATGTTATTCACTGTTTGTAATTAAAATGTTGTATGATTGTCTGAAAAAATAACGACACGATAATAAGGTAATGGAAACAAGTACATGCATAGACAAATGTTGTATTAATTCATAGTATTATTATGATGTAAAATCAGGAAATAATTTTAAAATACCTCATATTCTTTATCCATTGTTTTCCTACCTAACATTGTTCCAGTATATTGCATCTATATTTGTTCAAAATAGGATGATTACGAAGAAGCAGATGATGTTGATTTAGAGCCTGAGGAGGACTCATCAGAAGTAAATAGTATGTGGAATGCCACAAGGTAACATATACTTGTATGATATGTATTTGTATAATACATGTACACGTACATGTAGCATATAATTTACACCAGGTTCAACATGTAGACCTTTGTATTAATCTGACAAAGCTTTATCAATAAAGTAATAGATTTGTCAACAAATAGACCTACATTTGATTCAAAGACTAATAGATGCAACATTACAGCATGTCGACATCCCTATTCACACAAAATGATAGAAAATCAAGTAATATGTTTTAACTAGTTGTAATCTTGTATTGGTTATTTTTTATCTACAATTATGATTGAAAAGGCATTCATGTGTATATCAACTTCCTATTTTTATATATTAGAGCTTAGCAAAGTTGTCAGAAGTTTTGATCACGTACCAACAAAGTTCATATCCTATCATATCTGAATATCATGTCATTGCTGTTTATTACTTTATATACATTTGAGATTGGCAAATTGTGACATCATGAAAAAGTTCATACAGAATTGCACATTTTGCTATTCTATAGATTCATGTAATGAAGCATATTTGCAAATGTAAATATAACAAAATATAAATGATATGATGTCTTCTAAGAATTCTACTTAATTTTAGTGAGGACATCAGTGATGAGCAGAAGCTTCTAAGAGAAAGAAGATTCCTTGTCTGCAAGATTGCCCTCCTTGATCTTATCAAAAGGTCAACAGGTGTAGAGAGTGGGCAAGCAGTCAACCCAGATAGTGTGGTTGAAGGAGAACAGATTAAGTACAAGTTTATTTGCAATGTGAGTACATGTAGATTCTTGTTGCTATAAATAAAGCAAATCTTACTAGTAGATTTAAATCTATCTGTATTTATAAAAAATGCAAACATACTTGACTCTAATGCCCCTTTCACGATATTTGGTAAACATTGGTAAAGACAATGTGTAAAGCTATGTGTATGCAAAGCTATGTTGTTGTAGAAGTTTCATATTATATGATAATACATGTATAACTTTTTGAAGCTTCAATTTACCATTGGGATTTTATCCATACAAATTAATTATAGTAAAGTAAGTTTGGTGAATTCATTTTGTACAATCAACATAAGTTACTACTGCAATCAAAGATAAATGAATGCAAATTCAATGAAAAAGATATTGAATTACAGAGATGTAAGACAACTGAATAAAAAGCAAGTTAATTGTTCATGTACATTGCATATATGAATTTGCTAGGGTGGGCACCCAGGGAAATGGATTTCTACCCCCATTCTATGGAGGACGTAGTTTTGTCCATTTGTTGTTGCAAATTATGGTTCTCCTGACAGGTGAGTTCATATATAAAATACTTTTGGGTTGTTGTTTTTTTTTTTTGGGGGGGGGGGGGTGTGGAAGGGGGGGGGGTATTCTAGATTCTGCATAGCTGTAAACTTTAATTAAAGCAGATACATATTGCTATTCATCCACACATTTTACCTTCTAACACTAATTGTCAGATAAAAGATGACTGTAATTATCATAATGGTTTGTTAATTAGCTATAGTTTTATTGTTTCAGGTTTGTGTTTCTTTATATAACTCACAGAAACAGAACCATTTAAACATCTCCACCATAGCCTTGATATGTGGCATAAGGCAAAGAAGCTGGCAGTAACTCTGGCAGATATCACAAAGAAATCAGCCTGTCGACAGCTCTTGCCATAGATTCGACCAATTATAAACCATTTTTGGTGGAGTTGCAGTACATGTAAGGGCAGTGTTGACACTTTGTTGAAACGGTGGATGGCAATTCTGCATCACATAAACAACAAACATATCTGGCCAGGTGGATGGTAAAACTATTTGAGTCACTCATGTTTGTATGTTTATGATTGCTAATCAGTATGTAATCTGTAAGTAAATGTAAATTTTCTTTTAAATACATTTGTTTAGATGTATTTAGCTGTTAAATCTTACTATAATATGTTGAGAGAAATATAAATTCAGGGTATATATGCCATGTTAGGAACCTTTTCAAGATTTGACACACCTTATTTCTTATTACGCTTTAGATGCCGTCACCCTGAGGGTGTAACAGAGATTGAAAACAAGAAGTGGCTAGAAAGAGATTCAGAAGCTTTCAAGCAGCTCAGGTTAGTATCAAATTATGACCGGTTGTGTGTAGCTCTCAGCAGATCAGGTCTCAGTAGCTCCACCCTTAGAGGGCTGGATCTAGGTTCAAATCCTAGTTTAGAAAATACTTTTCTCCACCTGTTACTAATTTATATGTATTACTGGTTTCTGCATTGCTTTCAAAGAAGATGTTTATTATGGGGCATACATTTTGTATACATGCAAATATGCTCATGAATATTAATCGTATTTTGTCATTTAAAGTGCTAAATGTATTTTGCTTCCTTTCAGACAAGTGGTCACCAATAGGGAATGGTGTGGCACCATGTAGTTTTATACCCTCTGCAGGCAAACCTGGGCCATAGAAATTTTTTTCAGCCACACCTTCCTATATTACTGTCCCGAAACAGTTATGATTCATACAGAATAAGGAAGATCTTGGCTGTCATGGATCATACCAACCATCTAGGGAGAATGCCACAAGTAGGAGACGATGGTGACTTGTATGCTCAGGTGCAAATATCGAGGCGCACGAAGCAGTGGGTAGCATATGAGAGAAAAAACCCCAAAGACTTCAAGTATATACCAGGTGAAAATTAAAGAAATTTTTCAGAAGTATCTTGGTAGGTGACCATTGTGTATATTATTTACATGTTCTTTCATCTACTATTGATAAAGCAGTGTTCTTTTACTATCAGATTTAATGGCTGCCTGCTTGCATAAGATTTATGGAGTGCCGGAAAAAGCATTTTCAAAGAGCAGACAGTCTTTGGAACTGGATAAGGTTGCCAAAAACTTATCAGGAGACAAAAACCCAGGCTCTAGACTTTTATTGGCTTAAATGAAAAGCAGGAAAAACACTGGTTAGAATTTAAAGGACTTGATAATTAACTTTTCAACTATAAAAACCTTGTTTTAGAAAGCATATAAAGAGTATTTACTTCTATACTCTGGAAATTTGTGTTTCACTGTTTAACCTTCAATGATACAGAAGCGGCTTCGGTTGGTTTAAATTTGATGACTGTAATATCGAAAGCGGAATTATTTGCTACACCAAGTTTTTGAAAATTCATGCACCAATATGGAAAATTCATGCATCAATGTGTAAAAATGACTTTTTTTCATAGTTCATTAAACATTTTACAAAAGTAAATACAGTAAACTTATCACTGCTTTATATTTTCAGGGACAGATGCTAGTCACTGATTACGGCTACTTATACATGTGAGATTCTAATTGACCTTGACTACGCCTGGCTTAGTGATGCATGGGTAAAAGAAAGCATGAGAAACCATTGAAATATTCTAGGAGGACCTCATCGTGGTGGGAGGGTGAACATCAATATGCAGATGGCCAACAATCCTAGGAATATTTATAAACATCTATGTACCCAACTTGCAAAACAGTTTTACAGTTAATGCATCATATAAATTTGCAAATCTTGTTTTTCCATTTATTTTATTGTCATAAACAGTTTTCCAATTCTGAAGCAAAACAATTATTGATATTCTTTTGTATCTGTAAGGATTAAACAAACTGTACATTTATGCTGAGTGGTTTTATACCAAAATGTTGTGTGCATCATTTACCACCAAATTGGATGATGAACTTGCTGAATAATATGCATATGGGAAAAAATTAAAAGAAATGGCAACATTGGATATAAAAGACAGAATCTATCTCCCATGTCGGTGTGTTCATGAACTAATGCATATTGCTTTATATTTCATTGTGTCTTAGACCTGCATTTCTCTTAAGATTTGTGCTTTAAATTGTTGTGAGTAGTTTATACATGTATTTGTACAATTTATTTAAAAAATAATAATTTAAATGAATAAACACACTATTTAAAAGACTGTATATTGGAGAAAACCTTTTTTGTTGTTATAAGTGATATATTTTTCATGAGAGGAAAAGAGGCAAGAATATAAATAGATATATAAATTATAAATAAAAATGGCAAAAACAAAAAAATTCAAATTATATTTTCAAGGTTTCGTTGAATGATAATAGTTCTGACATGCATTATCACCAAGGATGTAATATAAAACATTAGATTCAAATAATAAACATTTTTCAAGATCATCATGGGAAAAGATCTATGTATTTGCTACTGGAAATATAATGGAGTATATTGGGAAACGACTCCTTGAGTAATGATGCCTTATTTGAATAGAATTTACTTTATTTACAATTTCCTTTTTTTCTGAAATAATAACTGCTCCCTAGTTCATATACTCTCTGAAACGCTTTGAATTTCAAACCCATTGCCGACCAAGAATGCGCATGTTCTTGTCATCCACGTGGTCGAATGGTGGTATCGAAATGTGTATGTGCACAGTGACGTTGTATGATACTCCGTGGATTATATTGCATATTCGCGGCATTTATTTGTAAAACTCACTTTGTGAGGGAGCAAGGACTGCATTTTTATTGTATTTTTTGGATTGCGTAGGGCCAGTATCGCAAAAAATTCCGTCTTTTTAAACAATATACACATTGTATATTGAGCGATCTAATGTTTATGCGTCGTTCCAGGTAAATTTGAGACAGCGAAATGCAATCAACCGTGACCGCACTGAAGACCTATATACGGTTTCAGGTCTAAGCAGTTTGTCAAACTTCACTGTCAATCAAATTACAATAGAGTACTATTAAGGATGTAGCTTCGAACCTTTGCTGCATTTATAACCTCATGTCAGCTTTAACAACGTTTAAATGCATTTTTCTCAAGATCTAGAGTTTGTTAGAATATACAGGGACGAATAAACGTCACTTGAATATATGGATGCCTGGTTGGTAAGCAATACAAACAGTGAATCTTTTTCACACATTACACAATTCAAAAATTCTAAATGCAACGTAAGTATTTAAATATACGTTTTATTATTAAACCCCTAAAATGAAATCATTCACTTTTTTCATTGTTCAGATTTAACAGCATTCAAAGTCAAAGTTTCCGGTGATTAGTTGCCTCCTATTTTCGGTGAATGTTTTGACCAGCTGGACGATGTGAACGCAAAGTATTGCTTTATTTTCACCTAAACATATAAATACATGTGTTAGATTTTTAAAAGTTTATTGTAGTAATTTGGGGGAAATCCAGGTCGAAGTTCTGCAAAAGGAGGCCTAGGGGTGGGAGGAGGGATGTGGGGGTGAATCACACTTCAAATATTATTTTTAACCAGAATGAAATTATCCTAATTTTAAAAACATTTAAGACCAGATACTGCTGTTGTCATTGTATGACATAACTTAACCAGCAACTGGCATCTGTAAAGTAACTTTTTCTATATTCAAATTAAAATGTTATGCTTTATTACTTGTTAGACTGAATGTTTATTGTTTAAAAATTTAAATGAAACTTTAGTATACTTGTTTTAGATAAAAAGAACAGACATATAGTACAACCCAGTAAAAGGAAAAAGTTTACCATAGGAAGAAGAATTGTAATGCTACCACTGTCCAGAACATCCGAATATGCTACTATGATGTGATTTAGCTTATGTGAGTGCTTTACATGCGTGGATAATGTTCGAAAATCCCCCATAAGGGCTGTAAATCCCCAAAAAGGGCCTCTTTCCATTAACAGCAACTCAGGTTTCATCAAAAACAGCCAAAGACATTCCTTATTCATTTTCATAAGCACAACTATATGAAATAGTCTTTCCCATTGCGCGTTATATCTTAAACAGAAATACTCCTCAACGGTTTTGTTTTTTTTAAAGGAAAGGTGAATTAGCGGGAAGGACAAAACAAAACAGAACAAGTCGACTAAAATATTTTAAAAATGCGATCCGTATGCATTTAGGCGATATAAACACAATGAAAATTTAACAGAATCCAAACTCAGATAGGTTAGATTGGATTTATGTTTATTGTCTGACAGCTGACTTCATGTAAGATATTGCAACAAACAAGTGAAAAGCTGGCAATGTGACAGCAAACCGGGTCTTCTTTTATGTGAACAGTATCCATAATCCATATCAACCCGTATCCAGTGAAGTGGATAAGGTGAAAGGGTACCTTATATGCAATATTTTGCCAAAAAATGGCTAAGTTCAAAAGCTGGTATTTTTTTCCATAAATAATCAGAAATCAAAATCCTAGCAATATGCCCACCTCTGATATATGTACAATTGATCTGCAAAAGAACAACTTCCTATCTTAAAAACTGTAGGAGGAGTTATCCGTACAATGAGGGTACCCTATATGCAATATTTTGCCTAAAAATGACTAAGTTCAAAAGCTGGTATTTTTTTTTTTTTTTATAAATTATTGGAAATCAAAATCCTAGCAATATGCACACCTCTTATATATGTACAATTGATCTGCAAAAGAACAATTTCCTTTCTTGAAAACTGTAGGAGGAATTATCCGTACAATGAGGGTACCCTATATGCAATATTTTTCAAAAAAATGACTAAGTTCAAAAGCTGGTATTTTTGTTTATAAATAATCAGAAATCAAAATCCTAGCAATATGCACACCTCTGATATAAGTACAATTGATCTGCAAAATTACAACTTCATATCTTGAAAACTGTATGAGGAGTTATCCGTACAATGAGGTATGTTGCAACCACTATTGAAATAAAACCACTATTGAAATAAATTATTTCAATAGTGGTTGGGAATGTATTTCATTAGAAAAATCACCTTGCAACCACTATTGAAATACAACCACTATTGAAATAAATTATTTCAATAGTGGTTGGGGACGTGTTTCATTAGAAAAATCACTTTGCAACCACTATTGAAATACAACCACTATTGAAGTAATGATTCAATAGAGGTTAGGGATGTATTTCATGATAAGAACTACTTTACAGACACCATTAAAGTTCAACTACTATTAAATGTATTCATTTCAATTGTAGATGGGAATGAATTACTTATAAATATAACTATTTAATCACTATTATGTAATACATTTGGAAAGAAAGAAGTGTATATCATATTTGCAAACTATTTTGAAATGCAAGAAATCTAATGAATAATATCAAATACACAATGATGGTACAATTTTCACTGCTGTGTAGAAGTAAATAACCAATTCTCGCAGATAAACATGCATGTACATTTTTTTTTATTTGACAAACAATTCAAATACACAATTAAGGTACTAAAGACTTGCATATTTCATGGTAATAGTAATCAAGAATATTATATAAATGTTCTTATTTTAGGATTTTCACTGTTGTGCAGGAATAACCAATCCTCGCAGATTAAGATATTGTTTTCATATTTATCTTTACCTGTCTCTTTCTATAGATATATCATGTTTTATGGAAATTGTAAATTATTTGTACTAAAAGACAACATTGTAAATTGCCAGAACTTCTATTCAAAACCCCTGCATATTAAAAAATAATTTATAGCTTATATATCATTATAGATTTATGTAATAATGAATATCACTATTAAGATAAATAATTTCAATGATCATTGAGGATGTACTTCATTAAGACCAATATTTATATTTATTATTTCAATACTGGTTGGGTATGCGTTTCATTATACCCACTATTGAAATAAATTACTTCAATAGTGGTTATGTATGCATTTCATTACAACCACTATTGAAATAATTTATTTCAATTGTGGTTAAGGATGCGGTTCATTACAACCATTATTGAAAAAAAAATATTTTAAAAGTGGTAGGATGTTATTCTAATGCCTATTATTCCGACTGTGAATAACATTTTCGGTTCCAGATGACAGGTGGTATGGAAAACATGACCATATAGAGGTAAATCAAAGAACATCATAATCAAAAGGAATTCATCATCTCATAAGACATACTACTTTTCTTAAGAAACTCCCCTAGCAGAAAGGAAAGTTTTACAAACAGACATACCAATATACATAAAACTAAAATGCATCATCAACCTCTGTTGAAATACTGTTGAAATGAAAGATATCCCCAACCACTGATGAAATAAATTATTTCAATAGTGGTTGAAATGAATCGCATCCTTAACCACTATTGAAATAATATATTTCAATAGTGGTCGTAGTGAAGTAACCCCCAACCCCTATTGAAATAATTTATATTAATTGTGATATTTATAATAATATTTATCAATATATAATTATTCAATATACAGGGGGTTTGAATAGAAGTTCTGGCAATTTACAAGATGTTCACAATTGTGCAAATAATATACAATATTTTAGGACATATGTTTGTAGAAAGAGAAATGTAAAGAAAAAAATGTAAATTTTCAAAGAAAAATTAATGAAGAAATTCATTCTAAGCTACGATTGACAAAATTGTTTTAATTGTAGTTGTACTTCAACAGTGTCTGTAAATTGATTTTTAAAATGGAATACTATTTAAATATTTATTTTAGTAGTGGTTGTATTTCAATACTGGTTGTGATTCTTCAGATGAAATATATTCCCAACCAGTATTAAAATAATTTATTTCAATGGTGGTTTTATTTCAATAGTGGTTGCAAAGTGATTTTTCTAATGAAATGCATTACCAACCACTATTGAAATAATTTATATTAGAAACGTATATTGTAAACTATAGTTCTACAAATAAGGTAACTTGCCATAGTTTAGATAAATTGTATGCGTTATAATACTTAGATACTTAGTACACTTTCTATTGGAGATCGGGAGTCTCAATTTAACCATATGTGTTATCTTTACGGCCTAGTGAGACCTCATCAGAGACATATAACCTGATCAAATCAGTAGTGACACTTTGACAATATAACGATTTTATCATAACGTAAATAAAGCGGAACAAAGTGACTGTATGCTTTGTGCTTCGTTATTTTGTTGAGCATATTCGGTACTGTGGTTATACGGTTTGTCAATTAGAGTTTACCCGCAAAGCCTTAGTTCGGCAGCTTTGGAAGATTTATTGTAACTTAAACAAAAAAACAGAGATTATAACGCGCCTTGGCAGAATATTTCGTGAAAATCGTTTAAAAATCCTGCAAACGGGTCGGCTATGAAAAAATCTCTTGACAGTCCGTCCAGTATCATCTCTCATCGATTTCATATTTATCAAATATTGTTAACTTTGAAGTTTTTGAAATTTAACAGAATTTGATTTTTTTTAAAACGGTGAACGTAATTTGATTATAATCTACTTTATCCTCATTCATATTGACGGGTGTTTCATAAAACCTGAAGCTTTAAGAGTGAAAGCTATTTAATATGCCAATGAAAAGCTATTTAATATGCCATGTGTAATAAACTAAAATCAATGAATTTTTTTTACTTAAGTCTAGAAAATGACCAAAAAAAAAATTCCTATAAAATATGTCATTTATTGTATACATGGAATTACGTTTACATGTTCGAACCGTTAATAACACAATGCCCATTTATAGACACCACAGTGTGCAATTTAAGTAAATTTTGTATCAAAAAATAGTTGACGCATTTGTTTAAACTGAAATTCTGATAATCTCAGGGTTTGTCAGCAATGTTCTCCTTGTTACAAGTTAAGACATATGTGACAATGGTCGGTTATTTCCCACTAATTATCCCAGATTATCACGAGATACTAGAAATCATAATCAATAAAGAGCAGCAACAATTATTCAGATGTTAAAATGACTTAGATTTATTTTATGATATTTTATGAATTAAAACAAATAACAAAATAATTTAAGTAGCCACAAAATGCAAGGGCTATCTAGTGGATAAATATACATTTACCTATAGGACAGATTCGGCGATGCTGACGTTATAAAGTTAATAATTAGGATATCATGAAGAAAATAAATCAAAAGGAGACAAACTCCTTAAGACGTCCGTTACGAAAGAAGATAAAGAACCCGAAAGCTCCAGGGAACGGAGAGGATACGCCCAGTTTTCAGACGACAGCACAGGCTGTCAATGACAACCGCCCACTTCGTTCAAGAACCAAGAGAGATAACTCTAAACACAACAAAACGCAACTCCGCTACATTCCCTCCACCATAAAACCTTATGCCGAAGACATGTCTCAAATATAAGCATGTATCTATGTATGTATACCCTCACTCTTGTCTCAGTTACTCACTGATAAATAGGCTACTTATACAATTTATTAATGATAAAACATCAATGAAAATATTCGACAATAACAATAGAAGAAACAACATATAGTTATTTCTCTAATAAATAGCACACACGACACATATGCATTTGACTTCTACTCAATTATAAATACATCCCTGCATATATATCTCTTTATAAACATGGACATATATACAATTGTATTTACAATGCATTTATATGCAGGTATACATGCAGCAAGTAATCATTATAATAACAATTGTCGTGAGATTATAACAACAATACATCTTACAAATGAATGGTTAAAATCACACTTCCAGCGAAAGTTCATGACACAACTTGGTGCAACTTGTCCATGCTCAATATATACACAGGTAAAACACGGTCTGAGTTGTTTATAATCGGGAACACCGAAAAAGTCACTAAATATTGGCGCAAACGCAAGAAGGAAAACGTGGA